>NC_088872.1:34464116-34538527 GCF_032884065.1 Artemia franciscana | reverse complement strand
AGTTCATAGTCTATTACTGAGAGGTTTGGTAAACTTAGGGTTTTATTTGAAATCCAAAATTCTGGTCTCGCAAACATCAGATCTTGGTCGGGTTCTAGGTTGTCGGTATTACTTAAGGTTCTTTGTCTCGGCATTTTCCTGGTTAGTATTAGTCACACGTATAAGCAGGCTAATTATATAATGAGTAATTACCTTTTTCCGCCTTGAGTCCTTTTGGTGATTCGTCTAAAAAAAAAATGTAGATTTTGTTTATTGTTTGAATTTTTTTGATTTTAATTTACCTTTATATGCGTCTTTTTTTGCTTCTACCGATTTTTTTCTCTTTAAGAAAATGTTATTTCCCCTTACTGCGTAATTTTGGGACGTTGGATCATACATAAATTTGGCGTAATGTCGGATTTCATCTAAGGGGCGGTGAATTCCTTCGTACTTAATACAATTTTCATTTTCCTCGATCTTATAACAAATTTTCGGTGGTCTACATTTATCAATTAAAAGTAGATCGGTTTGATTCGGACCCTTGCAAAACCAATAGCTTATATTAAATTTTTGTTGTAGTTTTCTTATTAATAGTTGAAGGCTTGTCAAGTTTTTTCCTTTCTTATTTTTATTTGAATATTTTATTTTTACTTCTCCTCTCGCGGGTCGATATTTAAGAGTATTTGCTAATTTTAAGCCAAATCTATATGTATGAGGTTCAAATTTTGTTAAATCGTAATTGAGGTACCATGTTTCAGCATACACCTCTTTACCATTCTCATCTTGAACTAAGATCGCGGCCGCATATATAATGTTTTCCTTAGCATGGATAATTGAAATAAATTCTGTATCTATAATGGCTTTGGACATATTTTGGTTGTAAATGGGATATCAATTAAATTAAAAGGGACTTAGTAATTTGGAGAAATTGGAAATGTTGAATAACGAGTAGATAAGTACAACGTATAGGGATTTTTATTCGAATTCGTTCAAACAATGTGTGAGTTTTATATATTACGGATTGAATTGGTTGGTCTAACATGAGTTGGAGCAATGAAGAAATAGTAATTGGGAATTCGAACAGATACGGCGTATGAATTGTACGAAGTTCGTAGGCCGAGTCTACACCAACTACCGACAATTGGCTTACGGTGAATTTGGTTTTGTTAAAATTCAATTTACAGTTTGTTGCAAATTACTTGTGTTTGTTCACTTTACTGCTGGCTGTAACAATGAAGAAGTAGCTTTCAAGGAGTCCCCTCAGGTAGTACGCGGCAAAGCAATTTGAAACACGCCAAGCCTTGCCACTACAACCCGCAAAGGCGCCTCGCTTTCTCTATTCAGGTTTCGTGTATAGTAGACTTTTTGTAATTTCGAATGTAATTCTAGTTTCGAAATCTAAATCGTCTGTCTATGCGTAAGGTTTAGCAATATTAATAAGCTTTCTAATCAACGTTTTGTTACAGCTGAGTTGTACTTGTGGTAAGATAGTTTACCAAAGCTACGGGTTATATTATTAGAGAAATTAAAGTTTTTTAAGAATCAGGAAGTGTCTCGTCTACTTATCTGGCGAAACGTTTAGTCGATGGGGCAGTTTTAATTTTAACCCTTAAGATAATCCTTAACTTAAAGGAATTATTTTAAGAAAAATGTTAATGAAGCAATTGCACTCATGCGGTTAATCTTAGCAAAAATGTGATTTTGAACTCACTTAGAATAATGAGCACTCTTTGAAGATAGGCCAATTTTTCACTTGGAGTCTTTAAGACTTCCTGAAAAGGACTTTCCCTTAATGACTTTTATTATGGGATGGTTTCTTAGCGTAACCAATTAACAATTAACAAAAAAATGACTTTTATTTTTTTTTTCCTTTATTTTATCCAGGACTGATAGATTTTTATTTTTCTTTTATTAATAATCTAATTTATCTGGTTTTTTGACAACTCGGCCTGACCTTGTTGTTATCTTCTCTTCGGTAGACTCGGTTTTTTTCTTTGGCTTCGCTAGCGATATCAAGTCAAACTTTTTATATTGTTTTTTAAGAAATTTTTGACCTTTAATTTGTGCCTTTTTAGCCTGGGCAGTTGCACTTTGTGGTCTTGTTCCTTCCACATCTTTGGGCTCATTTGTACCTGATTCACTCTCAGTATCTGAGGAACTAGTTGTAGATTTAGTATCTGGTTCTCTTGAAGTAGAAGTTTGAGATTTAGGTGTAGATCCAGCTCGACCTTCGTAAATTTCTTCACTTCGTGAAGTGGAGGGTTTATTGATTGACTCGTCCTGTTGATCTCTGGGTTCGGGAGAATTGAACGATTCTTGGGAGCTTTAGGAGGATTCAAATGTCTTCTTGGGGTGCCTCCACTGCTTGAAAGCCATGTCTTCCGGGGGGTGAAGAAGAGTTTGTATTAAGGTTTCCTTCCAAGATACCCAGTCTTTTGGTTTTGCCTTTGAGACGGTTATATCGTGATATTGTTGTTCATCTGTAGCTGGATTAGTATCAAGTGTACTTTGTCTAGTTTTAATTGGGTAATTAATAAGATCCATGGCCTCCCGCAATGTTTGTTGCGGTTGGTAGACATTTTCTGACTCCATGTCACCAGGGGTCTGTATAGCCTTATTTAATTCATCTTGTAATGAAAAGGGTCTGTCTATTGGTGTGACAGGGTTTACCAAATCATCGGGGAAACGTTTTGGTGGAAAAGGTGTCGAAATTCGATCCGGGAAAAATTGCGTTTGTGGAGAAATTGTATAGTCCAATTCTTCTGATTCTTCACTGGAGGAAGAATCGCTATTCCTCCGTCTCCGCGTAACGGGGGTACTTTTTGGGGGGGTAACCATATTTGTCATGGTTAGAAATTCATTAAATTTTTCTTCGTCACTACTGTTTTCATAATATCCTTGTTTGAAATTAAAAGGTTTAAGCTCACTTAATCTAGAGCGAGGAGGTTGATTTTCGTCCTCCGAGGTATTTGATGTTGAAGGTTGAGGGGTCCATGTTTCTGTGAATTTTGCCCTTTTTATACGACTAACATGGGTTTTATAAATTTTTCCTGTTTTTGGTTTTAATAGTTTAAATGTAACATTATTATCATACCTCTTAATTATTCTTAACGGTCCTAGGTACCGGTCCGAAAGTTTCTTGCCGTCCGATTTGTTTTCGTTTTTTACGTAAACGCAATCTCCTACTTGGAAATCGAGTTTACCCTTGACGTTAGGAATATTTTTTGCTTCTTGCTTTCTTTTTGATCTTTCTATTTCTTGTTTTACAAGTTTATAAGTTTCCTCATTCTATTGATAAATTCTTGTTTATAATCTTGAGAATCATTATAAAATTGTCGTGACTCTATAATTTCATTATAAGGGATTCTAAAGTCTCGTCCGAATAATATATAAAATGGGTTATCGCGAATGACCTGGGAGTAAGCTGTATTTATAACATTTGTTAAATAAGGCAAGGTATCATGCCAATCCCTGTGATTTTCTTTCGTATAAATACTTAAAATATTAGAAAATAGTTTGTGTCTGTTCTCGATTTTCCCATTGGCCTGTGGATGATAGGGGGTCGATACCAATTTATTTATTTGAAGGAAGGACATTAAATCCTTGGTTACTTTCGATACAAAATTAGGGCCATTGTCGCTTAATACTGTATTAGGAATACCGAAGTTAAGAAATATTTTGGCAAGAGCTTTCGAAGTCGCATAAGCGCTTTGATTTTTTAAAGGTTTAGCAAATGTGAAACCAGAAAAATGATCGATTACTGACAGTACACAGGTATGTCCTTCATTAGACGTGGGTAATCCTCCACTTGTACCATATAAATCAAAAGAGACTATGTCAAATGGAAACCGGGCCGTAGGCGTTTTTCCTATCGTTGGATTCGGGTAGACTTGGGGATTTTTTCTTAAATTACAGGTTTCACAATTATTAACATAATTCTTTAACTTTGTTAAGGCAGAAGTAACGAAAAAGTATTGTTTTAATCTATGGAATGTCTTATCTATTCCCAAATGACCACCTACTTCAGAATGAAAAAATTCAAAAGCGGGTTTTTCCAGAATTTGGGGTAAAACTGGTATAACGGAAGTTTGATTTCTTTTATCAGTATCGGTTATTATCCTACATAGTATTTTTTCGTCGAAATCATAATAATAGTTATCAATTTCTTTTTTAAAAGATTTCATTTCATCAGGTAACTCTTTATCATATAAGAAATATTCTATTAGAGCAGCACAAGTATTATCTTTCTTTTGATATATTTTTATAGAATTCAAGGAAAGTGGGCTGTCTTTCTGTTCCTTCTCAACCGAATTATTCTCAGCCGATTTCATTTTTAAACCTTTCTTTCTTGGAACATACTTTGCTTTTATTGTGTTGACTTCTTCATTTTCATTTTCTACTGGGGTATTATCTGGAAATCTACTTAGATAATCACATGGGGCATTTTGTTTTCCCTTAAGATGTTCAAATTCATAATCTAAGTCTTGGATTTTCAAAATCCATCTCGCGAGCATTCCCGTTGGCTTTTTGAAAGTTTGCAGATATTGCAAGCTTTTGTGGTCTGAACGCAGTTTAAATTTTCTGCCTACCAAATAATGTCGGAACTTGTCCAAATGGTGGATAATTGATAATAATTCAAGCTGTGTAGCAGAATAATTACTTTCTCCAGAAGTTAAGGTGCGAGAAGCGTACGCTATCACTCTTTCTTCCCCATTTATTATTTGGGAGAGGATCGCCCCAATTCCCTTGTTTGAGGCATCCGTTGTAACAACGAATTGTCCTGTTTGGAAGTCAGGTAGCGATAAAATAGGTTCTGAGGTTAGAGCCTTTTTTAAATGATCTAATGCATTCTGAGCTGTATTAGACCACACAATTTTTTGTGGGTTGCCTCTCGTGAGGTCCGTTAAAGGTTTTGCAACTTGTGCGTAATTTCTTATAAATTTTCGGAAATAGCTCATTAATCCTAAGATTCCTCGTAATTGTTTAATTGTTTGGGGGGCTTTATATTTTTAACGGATTTTATTTTTTCAGGGTCTGGGGAAATTTGTCCTTGCGTTACAACTACTCCTAAAAATTTTAGTTTTGTTTGAAAAAGATTTACTTTTTCTGGTCTACATTTTAAATTGCCTTCTCTAAATTTCCCAAACACTTTTGCTAGTGTCTCTAAATGGTCCTCCGCGTCTTTGTCCATAGCTATGACGTCATCAACAAAATGAATTATGTTATTTAGGCCTCTTAGTAAATGAAGGAGGGGTCTACACAATGCACTCGAACTAGTTTTTAGTCCAAATTGTACTCTTAAGTATTCATAAGAACCACATTCTGAAGTTGAAAAAGCTGTTTTAAAAACATCGCCCTCAGCTATTTTTACTTGATGATATCCTTGTGTCAAATCTAGGGAAGTAAATATTTTATTTTTATTTGATATTGAGTCTAGAATTTCGTCTATTCTAGGTAGGGGAAATTTGTCACTTACTACTTGTTTATTTAAAGCTCTATAATCTACCACTAGTCTAAGATCATTATTCTTTTTCGGGACTAAAATAACGGGGGCAGAGTATGGGCTTATGCTTGGCCTTATGATTTGATTTTTTTCGAGTTCATGTATTTTGTTTATTAGCCATTCCTTATGTTTATAAGGAATTCTGTATGGTTGTTTTGCGACTGGTGGCCCCGTGGTTTGTATTGCGTGTTCATAAAATGGGATAAGTCCTATGTCATCTTCAGATGTCGAAAAGACATCTTTATATTCCCATAATAAGTCGCATAATTTTTGTTTAATGACACGTCGGTTATGTGACTTAGTTCGAATTTCTCAAGGAATTGAGATCGCGTCAGTGGATATTCTCTGTCAACGTAACATTAATATTATTCACGTAGTTTTTTTCCAAATTTTTCCAATTATTAATATCGGATTCCGATACTACTTGTATCTCTACTAAACATGTACCTTTACTTAGGGTAATTAGGTCGTTTTCGTGGTGTTCGTTACCCAAATGTAACCTTCTCCCTTTTCGTAATTTATAATTTGTTCTTCACACACTAAATATTTCGGGAGATCTTCCCAAGGCGATGCTACCCAAATTTCATTTTTATCATTAACTGGTTCTAACTTTTGTGATATTTGGACCCTCTGCATTGATTTAGGGGGAATTTTTGTTTTACGCACTGCAAATCCATAATATTTTTCGTTATTTTCTTCTTTATTGAATTTAGAAGATTCTCCGCTGGTTTTTTTTCTGGAATTTTTATTTTTTCAAGTTTTTTCCATAAATAACAAATTTCTTGAATTTGTTTATTTCTATACTCTTTCATGTTACCTATATTTTCCGTCGGGTAGATAAACTTTGAATTTGCTACATCTAATAATATTTTATTTGATTTTAAAAAATTTGCGCCTATTATCGCTTCGTATGGAAAATTTTTACAAACTATAAATCGAGTATAAAAATTTCTGTTATCCTTGCGCAAGGCTAGATACACAGTGCCTTTCACATCCAGGTCGTGTCCGGTTACACTTGATAAATTGGGACAGATATTGCTCATTCGTCGTTTAATATAGTTGGGTAATTTATTAAATACTGATGAATTTATCACATTTACTGTTGCTCCTGAATCTATAAGGGCTGAGAAATAAATATTCCCTGCGTTGAAATTTTCAAATACTGGTAACATCTTATTATTATTTGCACTTAAAAATGGTATTATTACTGGGGGGGACCTATAAATTATCTTGCCACCAAATTTTGGTCCTACAAATTTTGGGGGCTTATATCGTTTCCCTGGGATTCCCAGATGTTAGATGTAGAACTTTCATTTGTTCTATTTTGGGTTCCTTGATTATTATTTGAGATGGAGCTATTATATGGCTGCCGTCGGCTGATGTAATTTCCTCTTGTACTACTGTTCCAACTATTATTGGGTTGATTTGTCCTTCCACGATACCCTCCTCGATATTGATACGTATTGCGTTGGAAATTTTGATTTTGGGTGGGATAATTATTTCTTGTTACAAGGGTGTTCCCTCGACTGCCTCTAGGGGCGTACCCACTATAGTTTGTCCCCCTGGACAAACGGTTACCCGTTCCCCTAATATTTGGGCGATAATTATTGTTTGCAAAACAATTTCTTGCGATATGTCCTAATCGGTTACATATGTAGCACCTTAATGGTTCATTGTTAGTTTGTGCCCTTAATTGATTATTGGGGGCAAAACGTACTTGTCTTGGTGGTGTGGTGGTTCAAATTTGATTTCGAACAGGTTTGGGCGATGATTCTCGGGAGAAAAATCGCGGAGAGGAATCCCTTGATCTTACAGGGGCTTTGCTTTCTACAGCATTTATTGACATTTTTTGATGCTGCAGGACAATCGAATCAATTTCTACGGCTCTTTCTATTTCCTGAACTGCTAGTTCTAGGTTATCAATATTTTTAGCTATCAAAAGGCGGTATAACTTTGGGTTTAGTCCCTGTTTAAATGCATTTAGTATGATTTTTTCATATAATTCCCCTTCTCCTGGACCGTATCGCGCTTCTGTTGCGATTCTAACCTTATGCAAGTACTCACGAACGTTTTGCGTCTGTTCGAAAGTAACTAGGCCATGTTTTAGTTTATTCAACGAACTTGTGTCGATGAATCTTTTCTGAAGGCCTGTTGCAATAATTTTATTGAGTTAATGGTTGAGGTTGCTTCTGTACCTATTGAGTTTTCGATTTGTTTTAGAAATGTTAGCGCCTGTCCTTTCAGTCTTAAAAGTAACATATTTTTTAATACTTTTAGGTCAATTTTTGTCATTTCCACAAATTGCCCTAAATGGATGTTGAATTGATCAACGTCCGTATCTCCTTCATATTCTGGTAATGATTTTGCAATTTCTACCGAAGTTGCAATAATTTGTTGCGCTTTTAATATTTCATCTTGTTCTTGTTCCATATTTATTGTAGTCTTTTTTTTTTTTTAAATATGCGGTTTAAAATAATCTCAAATTTTTTTTTAATTTTTACTGTTTTATTTTAATTTCTTAAAGATTTTGATATTTTTTGAATGGGGTATACCTATATAGAAAAAATGCAAAAATAGAAATAAAATCGCACTGCACCTAAAAATTCAAAAGCTAGGTAAAATTGCACTGCACTTAAAATCAAAATTAAAATGTAAGTAATCATATTTGTCTATGTTAGTAGGCATTAATTGCGTAGGTACTTTCAGTTCCTTTTCCTACTTTCTTTACCCGACCGCGCCATATGTTACGGGGTGGTTTTGTTAAATAATTAGTTAGTGTTTATTTTAAAGGGGGTTTTGCGTTGAGTTGCTTGAGACGCTTCTAAGTCTTAATAGTTTGATGTGGATATGGAGCTAAATTATTAATAAAATAAAAAGGCTTCGTATAGAATCCCCGGTAACCTGGGAGACAGAACCATCTCGGTGTTGTTCGAGGTCTCTTGAAACAAATATAGATTCCTTGGGACCGTGCCTGAAAGCTAGAGGAACTGTACCTGATGCCCTAATACATAGACAGAAGATGATTAAATACAATAAGGTTTATTTACTTACAATATACAACTATTGACAAAATAGCTTCAATGTCTTATTGCATAAAAAGGCGAACATGAGCAATTGATCTAACGCATTCGAATCTCTCCATAAAACTAACTATTCGCCCTTGTGTTGGGCTCATATATCCAACGCGCGCACTTGCCGGACAGGCTTGGTGACCTGCGGAAGTTGACCTCCACTACTATTGGTAATATTTAATCATGTGACTAGTCACGCATCCAAAAGCTGTTCTTATGGCAAGGATTTCTCTTTTGGTTTTGAGAAAAACCCATAGGTCAGAATAACTGGTTACTTAACTTGTTGAGTAACATTTACTTTATCTAAATGCACGTAACCCAACCGCGTTGGACTATGCAGACTGTTGAAAAACTCAGGGGTCAGAATAACTGGTTACTTGACTTGTTAAGTAACCTTTCACTTATCTAAATGCATGTAGTCTAACTGCGTAGGATTATGCAGACTTGTTAAATTTAGCAATCTGTTAAATTCTAAATGATTTTATCCAAACCTTTTTCAAATTGAAATTTACTAAAGGGGTGTGACTGAGAAATTTAGTCCTGAATTTAAGAGTTCCTAGAAGAGTATGGATGAGAGATTTGGTCCTATATTTGAGGATTCCTAAGGGGATGTGAATGAGGGATTTGGTCCTGAATTTTATAGAGGGGGGGGGCTGGTCTATATGTTACACTAGAGACTCTCGGTACGAGTATTTTTTTTGCTTCAACTATTTGGCAGCTAAAAGCTGCATGTTTTCTTTGAGACAATAGAAAATTCTCTGGGTTTAGAAACTACTGATATCTTCTTCTTGCCTTTAATAGCTATTTTTTGCAACGGAACATTAGTGGTTCCAAAAACAAATCACTTTTTGGTGTATAGGAGCTCATCCACTTTCTAAAGCCAGTTCTTGTGCAAAATTCTACCGGAGTGATACTCAGAAAACTTCCGATAGGTTAAACGGTTCTAAAATGAGTTAGTGAAAACACTGCTTATGAATTTGCGGGCGGACTATTTAAACTTGAATAAGCATTGTCCCGCTAGGTTTTCCATGTAAAATCTATCTATTTCAATAACAAATCTATTATTTACCTCAATAGCCTAGGTTACAAGTTGATGATAGCCCTTGAAATGTGAGGTTTTTTTGTCTTATTCTTCAAATTAGTATTATATGTGAATGTGTAAACTAGAGGTTATTGAGAAGGAAACATGTTAAGAAACCAGTTAATTGGCCTACTTTATAGTCTGCTAGTGGACAAATAACAGAAAGAAATAAACTTCGGTAGCTTCTAGGGAATTCAATTAGTAGACAATATATAATTTGAGTATTTAATTAACACAATTTAGCTAGAATGAAAGTAAATTGCCTAGGCTACATCACTTAATGTATGTTTTCCTGCTCTTTCATCACCCAATAATTGGTCCTGGGGGAAATTGCCTTTTTGAGCACTCAAAGGGCTTGATTATGTATTATTTACACTTATTAGTTGGAACTAACACACTGCAGCACTTTAAAAGATTAATTGGTGTTCATAACAACACATGTTCAGGCTATGAAAGGAGGGTAAAATTCTAGTTAATTGACTTCTTGCTACTCAGAAAGGGTTTAGGTTAGGAAAATGAAACTTTTGGGGATAAATGTACAGACTAAAGTATGCCCTGGGAAGGTATTTTGAAGCAACTAGCCTACCTCCTCTCCTTCTAGAGTTCAGTGAAGTTTTGACAGAATCACCTATATTTCGACAGGGCCTGATGCTGTTTGTTGAAAATTTTGACTAGCCTAGGTTACTACAAGACATTCTCAAAAGAAAGGAATCTCATGATAGAAGACAATATCTAAGTTTGAATTTGGCTCAATGAACATTTTTAGTTGGTTTGGTATTCTAGACAAGAATTTTCAACACTTGGAACTTTGTTTTGTCAATATAATATTTGCAGCCATTTTAATTTACTTTTATAAAGAAAAAGCCAATGTGGCTACATTTTAGAGAAGATCAGATGTATTGGTGCTGATACCAACTTATTTTTTGCAAAAAAAAATAACAAATCAATGACAGCTTGAACATTATATAGCTAAAAAATTGTTTAGAGCTCATTTTGTGTTGAAAACAGGAAACTGATTGAATTGAAGATTCTTTTCTTGTATGGGTGTAGTGAATATAGTGTCCACATTTTCCATTTTCAGTATATAACAATGGCTTCAAGAGATGGTGTTCCAAGTCATGACTAAGCAAGAGTTATCCTGTTTTGAAAGAAAATTTTGACAGTGGTTCCAAAATTGCACTGTCAAATCATTATAGCCTTTACCATACACTTTACCAATTATTTGATCTAATGCATATATAACTTCATTCACCATTCAGTGCTCTATCTAAATATGAGAGTCTTTCCTGGTGTAAGTTCTGTCTATTTACAAAAGAATATTCATTAGTTTGGAGAAATTATTGCATATAGTTTCTTGTTTTACATTTAATTATTGACTTCTTATGTTATATTTTCACCATATTTCTAAAAATAACTTAAATTAAAAACTTTATTTTCAGGCTAAAATTACAAATTAACAAAGTTAATCTAATGTTGAAGCTAAAGCAAAGGCATATCAGAGCATATTTCAGCCCTTTTTTTTTACTTATAAACAATTTTGAAATTTCTGCTGTAGTATCAACACAAAGCACTTTCAGCTTGGGGTTCCAATCCCATGTTTTGGCTCAAGAATCTACTTTGTATAAACACTTGGTTCACAACACAAATCCAACTTGTATTGGAGCCACCTGAGCCTGAAACAGGACTAAAGCAAATATTGGCTCCCAGATTATGTATCAAATTCTATTTCATTTTGTTTCCCCTGAAAATTCTCCTGACTTTGAAAAATTGTTCATGGATTTTAAGAGGAATTCCTGGATTTAAAGTCAAGAGTTTAAGTGCTGGATAGAAGCCCATGTCAAAAAAGGAAGAGAGGGGCCATGTTATTCTCCAAACCATTCTAATTAATGGAAATGCCCCTAGAACTGTCAATTTCTGTTTGAAATGCTCCTTCAGTATTCTATGGCCAGCAGAATATACTTGAGTAGTCCTCATGATTTTACTTTGTGATAAGTCTTTTTTGTAAGTCTTGATATAGTATATACAATATCCACACCTTTTAGTAGCAACACCTACACATCACCTTTGGTTTCTTCAATGTCCTGTGTAGTACACGCTTAAAGTTTCAGTTTAATACACACCATCAGCCATCCCTGAAGCATTTGACAATCACTTGACAATCTGTGTGGGCATAGCATGTTTCAAATTAATTTCATACAGTTTCTATATATCCCCAATTTTTTGCCTTAATATCCTTAGTTTTTATAGTAGTAGTAGTAGTAGCATTAAAATTAATTGTAGTAGTCTAAGCTTTAGTGGCAGTAGTAGTAATAATAGTGATAGTAGAAGTATTATGAGTAGAAGGAGTAGCACTAGGATGCAAACATCCTAGTGTTTCAAACTTCACATACCAAACTGTTCATAAGATATTCATGTTACACCCTTTTGACAATCTGCATACAGAGGGCATGTTCTGATTCAGTTCATCTTCTCCCCTCAAGATTTCATGAAAATTTTACCTTCATGACAGGGTTGCCAACTTGCACACTTCTTGCATGAAATGTACTTCTTTTTCATTATGCTCTTTCACTCTATAGACTGCATTTGCACTCTTTTTGTCCATTTTTGTTCTTTGCATTCTTTTATGAAATGATGATAGAAAAAGTATTAAGCACAAATGCAAAAGTTATTACAGCTGGCTGATAGTATCTCTGTTATCTCTGCCTGGGCTGTCCCCCAGGCGTCTTTCTGGTATTTTCAACCACTTATGATGAAATAGATCAAAGTATAAATAACAAGTGAAAATTTGAAAGAGGACCACACATATGTGAATCGTTGATTTGCTTAAACTTCAACTAAAGAACAACAACAACAAGTGAAAATGTGTTAGATTCAATATCAAATTTTATTGAAGGAAGTTAAAAGCTATTGAGCTCAACTACTCTTCTTGGAAATGGAAAATTGATTATGCAACATGCAATAACACAATGGAGAAGCAACAACCAATACAAACCTTTTCAAAGTCTACTCTCAAACTGATAAAATTCTCCAAAGACTTAAGAAGGCCTATGCACCATTTTGAAGCACAAATTACCCATCTCTGCTTGTGATAGCTAATTTTTCTGAAATAAAAATCTTATCTTACCAGTAACGGGTCCAAGAACTTGCTTAGGAAGGAGCCCATCCTATCAAAATGAATTAAAAGGGTACTTTTGGAAAATATGAGGTAGCATATAGGTTTAGTTTGGATACTTTTTGCTATCTTTGAAAGGAGTTGAGTTAGGTGAATGATGCTTTTGTAAATGAATCCAAGGCAAAAATATTGGAGCCAATTGAAAACGACAATGAATAATGGGTAAATATTGAGCACTTCATTTTATTGGCCTATGAATAAAGTGAACATACCACTTGATGCCTTTTCTTATGCTCTTTCCAAAAATTGAATCCGTTTTTGGAACAAATTCACCACCCCAACTCTTTATACCAATTATGGGTATATATGTGTACTGTGGGGGTGGGGGGAGGCTAAAGTTCAAACTTACCTCTACAGTCAAAATCGCATCCTGAATCCTTGCCCATTTTTTATATTTGCATACTGTCTTTGTGTGTCAGATTTATTATAACCTTTATTGTTCTATAGGGTGCTATGGAACTTATGACTCTGCAATTTATTGTTTAAACACTGTGCTTACAAGAGACTAAGATATTCCATTTCTTGCATATTTTGTAACTTGTTTGCTAGTTTTAGTTATTAATTTATCTATATGAGTTAGAACACGGAATTTTGTATGCTGTTTTGAAGGATGACAAATCCGTTTTGCTTCTACTTCCTTAAAGAAACTTCACTACTGATAGTTATGAACTTAAGTAATCATGCACAGTGTTTGGGGACCATGGTATATTAATGCCTGTCCTTCTTTGAAAAGTGCAAGATTTTGTGATTTTGCATATTTTATAACTTGTTTGCTAGTTTTAATTATTGATCTATCTACATGAGTTAGAACCTACATGGAATTTTGTATGCTGTTTTGAAGGATGACAAATCTGTTTTGCTTCTACTTCCTTAAAGAAACTTCACTACTGATAGTTATGAGCATAAGCAATCATGCACAGTGTTTGGGACCATGGTATATTAATGCCTGTCCTTCTTTTAAAAGTGCAAGATTTTTGTGATTTTTCCCATGGTTTCTTGTTTTCTGTGTTCTCTTTTTCTCAATTTGTGCTCTATGTGAAATCTAGGACTGCCCCAAAGTCAATTTCTGCATACACTTCTCATGACAAGGTTGTACTTCTGCTTGTATATCCTTATATTTGCATAAATGAAGAGTTGTCTTAGGTTGTTGTATCCTCCTAGGTTGTTTGTTTAATCCTTTGAGGTAGCATATATTTTAGTTGTAAAAAGTGTAGTTGCTTATAATTAAAATCCTTGTAGCTGTAAAAAGAGCTGGGAGTAAATTGTAATTTATTTGTGCTCATGCGCTTGGAACTATTCCTTGAAGAAATAATAACAAATTTGGTTTATCAACTTCATTATTATTTATGAAATTGTATGTAGCTATTGATGGGCTCCAACTTCTCCAGCGACGCTGCAAATGCATTAAAATGTTATGTCACATGTATCATTGTAAATTTTTGCAAGCTATTGATGTGATTTTTCTATAGTAGAAAATTAAATTTGCACTTCTGTGTTGTTGGGATAAACAAACCAGAAAGACCTTTTTCTCTGATTCATATCTATAATACCCCTTTTGCAGAAGTTTTGTCTCGTTTGCATTTATTCATATTCATTTATGTGCTCAAACTGAATGTAGCCTACTGTAAGCAACCCAGTACATTCACCAAACAAGCAGCTATCCACTTTCTGGAATGTCCCAGAAAACTAATCCTTTCATATAAAAGTTGGAAATAAATTTATAAGAAAAGAAAAGAAGAAGAAAATCCAGTAGAGGAAGAAGAAGAATTATTTGTGTGACTAAGAATGTTTTCACTTTTTTTGCTGCTTGAGTATGGTCCTTGACCTGACTACTGTGAAATCAGTAATAGTTCATGACTAGTTACTTGGACCACTTATGTTCCTTTCAAAACATTTGAATAAAATGGAGACAAAACTTTTTGATGAAGTCAACTGTAGTTCAGTTAAAGCTCCAAGCAATCAAAATAAACACCAGCAAATTTCAAGCAAAGTGCCACCTTTTCAGCTAAAAAAAAAAAAAATGAAAATCATTATCTAACCCTTTATTTAGAGTTTGATTTAAGTAGGGAGTCCTCCTAACTTTATTTTAATTACATTTAATAAACTAAAAGGTAATATATTTATTGATTGTACAATAATTGATAATTATTTGTAAATGGTGTAAGAGTGGTCAAAACAGTGAAAGGGTCGTATGCACGGTGGAAGCTGTCCGCGCGCAAATTTCTTGACTTTTTTTTTGCACAACTTGTGCTCTTTTTTGATCTTGATTTGCACTCTTTTCTGACGTCAGCAGTTGGCAACCGTGCTTCATACCCTTAGGGATAGTTGTAATAGATTTCATAATATTACTATTGATATTACTAGTGATAGTATTGAATAGCAGTAGTACTTCTAGCAGCAGTACTATTAACCTATTGCCTTTTGGTCAGTAGAGCACAGGGGCATAGCTACAGTGTTTTCGTTTGGGGGGCAAGAGGGGTTGCTATTGAAGTAGATACTGTTTAAGCAGTAGGGGAGAAAAGTAACTATTTAGCAAGCATGCTTCTTGGTGAACTTAAAAATATTACACAATACATTATTAACAATAGACAAACATTAAACAATCATAAATATAAGTATGGTGCTTGGCTTTTACTAAAATTGTCATCAATAAGCTACTGTAGACGACAGTAGTATAGTATAAACAAGCCTTTTCTGTTGGTGAAGATGGATGTTGTATACACTCGGCTTTTTTCAGCCAGATTTACCACTAATGTGGCTGTACATACCCCCTTCCGCTTCCCCCAACCCTCACACCCAGCACAGGATGCTCAATCTCATAACTCCACCAAGCTTTGTTCTAATAGCCCCGGGTATTGGGCTATTCATTTGCTCGTTATTTTTAATGGATTTTGACTCTGCAAGACTTAATTTGTTGTGCTAAACTTTTAATACATGATTTATTGAAATGCTATTTATTATATTTTTATTAAGTTAATTAGTTTGCGGGTTCATTGATTTATATTAATAAATAGCTTTGGTATTAGCAGGTCATGTAAAGCCAAAACAAAAATCATTGGCAGCACTATAGCGCTGTATAAGTAAAGATACAAGAGAAGTCATATATAGTGAATCAATATAGTGACATATTCCACACATTTAAATAGCGACCGTATTTCAAATTTGAAAGTATTTGAAAAATAAAGTTAGAGTTATTAACTTATCTGTTGGGTATTGTTTGACAAAGAATATTCAGAAAACCAGAACAATCCGTGGCATCATTGTGGCAGAAATCTTAAATTAATTAAAGAGTGCCAGGGATATCAACTGAAGGGAAAATCGACTCCTAGGGTTTGAAAATTGCCTTCCCCTTTGTATCTTTGTTTAAAAAAACAAACAAAAAAACAAAGTCTATAAAAATTACACAAAAGTCTTTTTGTGTGAATCATAGTATGGGGGGGGGGGTATGCATTTCCAGAGGGAAATACAAAACATCGTTTTTATATCTATAATTCCCTTCACAGGTAAAGCTCAGTTTTTCAGTGCTGCATGATACAACTGATAACAATAGATAAAGAGAATACCGCTTATACATGCACACAAATTAAATTGTGAAAAAACTGTCCATGTTTTTTTTTTTAATTCACTTTATTCCATTTTATTTATTTATTTTATTCGCAATTCTCAGCAGGCATTTTGTACAGCTTGATGATGCTAAGATAAAACTCCCACATGTAACACAGGGGTTGTACGAAATGCTACTCATTTCAATCATAATTCTTAGCATATTTATGTTGTTTTAGAGCTGGTTGAAAGAAATATTTAAAAAAGCAAAAATAGCAAGAACTCAGCATAGTGTTGTGCATGAGGCATTTCTACGGTTATGGGCTAGTATGTGAACTCCCACAAGTAACACAGGGGTTGTACGAAATGCTACTCATTTCAATCATAATTCTTAGTATATTTATGTTGTTTTAGAGCTGGTTGAAAGAAATATTTAAAAAAGCAAAAATAGCAAGAACTCAGCATAGTGTCGTGCATGAGGCATTTCTACGGTTATGGGCTAGTATGTGAACTCCCACAAGTAACACAGGGGTTGTACGAAATGCTACTCATTTCAATCATAATTCTTAGCATATTTATGTTGTTTTAGAGCTGGTTGAAAGAAATATTTAAAAAAGCAAAAATAGCAAGAACTCAGCATAGTGTCGTGCATGAGGCATTTCTACGGTTATGGGCTAGTATGTGAACTCCCACAAGTAACACAGGGGTTGTACGAAATGCTACTCATTTCAATCATAATTCTTAGCATATTTATGTTGTTTTAGAGCTGGTTGAAAGAAATATTTAAAAAAGCAAAAATAGCAAGAACTTAGCATAGTGTTGTGCATGAGGCATTTCTACGGTTATGGGCTAGTATGTGAACTCCCACAAGTAACACAGGGGTTGTACGAAATGCTACTCATTTCAATCATAATTCTTAGCATATTTATTTTGTTTTAGAGCTGGTTGAAAGAAATATTTAAAAAAGCAAAAATAGCAAGAACTCAGCATAGTGTCGTGCATGAGGCATTTCTACGGTTATGGGCTAGTATGTGAACTCCCACAAGTAACACAGGGGTTGTACGAAATGCTACTCATTTCAATCATAATTCTTAGCATATTTATGTTGTTTTAGAGCTGGTTGAAAGAAATATTTAAAAAAGCAAAAATAGCAAGAACTCAGCATAGTGTCGGCAATGAGGCATTTCTACGGTTATGGGCTAGTATGTGAACTCCCACAAGTAACACAGGGGTTGTACGAAATGCTACTCATTTCAATCATAATTCTTAGCATATTTATGTTGTTTTAGAGCTGGTTGAAAGAAATATTTAAAAAAGCAAAAATAGCAAGAACTCAGCATAGTGTCGTGCATGAGGCATTTCTACGGTTATGGGCTAGTATGTGAACTCCCACAAGTAACACAGGGGTTGTACGAAATGCTACTCATTTCAATCATAATTCTTAGCATATTTATGTTGTTTTAGAGCTGGTTGAAAGAAATATTTAAAAAAGCAAAAATAGCAAGAACTCAGCATAGTGTTGTGCATGAGGCATTTCTACGGTTATGGGCTAGTATGTGAACTCCCACAAGTAACACAGGGGTTGTACGAAATGCTACTCATTTCAATCATAATTCTTAGCATATTTATGTTGTTTTAGAGCTGGTTGAAAGAAATATTTAAAAAAGCAAAAATAGCAAGAACTCAGCATAGTGTCGTGCATGAGGCATTTCTACGGTTATGGGCTAGTATGTGAACTCCCACAAGTAACACAGGGGTTGTACGAAATGCTACTCATTTCAATCATAATTCTTAGCATATTTATGTTGTTTTAGAGCTGGTTGAAAGAAATATTTAAAAAAGCAAAAATAGCAAGAACTCAGCATAGTGTCGTGCATGAGGCATTTCTACGGTTATGGGCTAGTATGTGAACTCCCACAAGTAACACAGGGGTTGTACGAAATGCTACTCATTTCAATCATAATTCTTAGTATATTTATGTTGTTTTAGAGCTGGTTGAAAGAAATATTTAAAAAAGCAAAAATAGCAAGAACTCAGCATAGTGTCGTGCATGAGGCATTTCTACGGTTATGGGCTAGTATGTGAACTCCCACAAGTAACACAGGGGTTGTACGAAATGCTACTCATTTCAATCATAATTCTTAGCATATTTATGTTGTTTTAGAGCTGGTTGAAAGAAATATTTAAAAAAGCAAAAATAGCAAGAACTTAGCATAGTGTTGAGCATGAGGCATTTCTACGGTTATGGGCTAGTATGTGAACTCCCACAAGTAACACAGGGGTTGTACGAAATGCTACTCATTTCAATCATAATTCTTAGCATATTTATGTTGTTTTAGAGCTGGTTGAAAGAAATATTTAAAAAAGCAAAAATAGCAAGAACTCAGCATAGTGTCGTGCATGAGGCATTTCTACAGTTATGGGCTAGTATGTGAACTCCCACAAGTAACACAGGGGTTGTACGAAATGCTACTCATTTCAATCATAATTCTTAGCATATTTATGTTGTTTTAGAGCTGGTTGAAAGAAATATTTAAAAAAGCAAAAATAGCAAGAACTCAGCATAGTGTTGTGCATGAGGCATTTCTACGGTTATGGGCTAGTATGTGAACTCCCACAAGTAACACAGGGGTTGTACGAAATGCTACTCATTTCAATCATAATTCTTAGTATATTTATGTTGTTTTAGAGCTGGTTGAAAGAAATATTTAAAAAAGCAAAAATAGCAAGAACTCAGCATAGTGTCGTGCATGAGGCATTTCTACGGTTATGGGCTAGTATGTGAACTCCCACAAGTAACACAGGGGTTGTACGAAATGCTACTCATTTCAATCATAATTCTTAGCATATTTATGTTGTTTTAGAGCTGGTTGAAAGAAATATTTAAAAAAGCAAAAATAGCAAGAACTCAGCATAGTGTCGTGCATGAGGCATTTCTACGGTTATGGGCTAGTATGTGAACTCCCACAAGTAACACAGGGGTTGTACGAAATGCTACTCATTTCAATCATAATTCTTAGCATATTTATGTTGTTTTAGAGCTGGTTGAAAGAAATATTTAAAAAAGCAAAAATAGCAAGAACTTAGCATAGTGTTGTGCATGAGGCATTTCTACGGTTATGGGCTAGTATGTGAACTCCCACAAGTAACACAGGGGTTGTACGAAATGCTACTCATTTCAATCATAATTCTTAGCATATTTATTTTGTTTTAGAGCTGGTTGAAAGAAATATTTAAAAAAGCAAAAATAGCAAGAACTCAGCATAGTGTCGTGCATGAGGCATTTCTACGGTTATGGGCTAGTATGTGAACTCCCACAAGTAACACAGGGGTTGTACGAAATGCTACTCATTTCAATCATAATTCTTAGCATATTTATGTTGTTTTAGAGCTGGTTGAAAGAAATATTTAAAAAAGCAAAAATAGCAAGAACTCAGCATAGTGTCGGCAATGAGGCATTTCTACGGTTATGGGCTAGTATGTGAACTCCCACAAGTAACACAGGGGTTGTACGAAATGCTACTCATTTCAATCATAATTCTTAGCATATTTATGTTGTTTTAGAGCTGGTTGAAAGAAATATTTAAAAAAGCAAAAATAGCAAGAACTCAGCATAGTGTCGTGCATGAGGCATTTCTACGGTTATGGGCTAGTATGTGAACTCCCACAAGTAACACAGGGGTTGTACGAAATGCTACTCATTTCAATCATAATTCTTAGCATATTTATGTTGTTTTAGAGCTGGTTGAAAGAAATATTTAAAAAAGCAAAAATAGCAAGAACTCAGCATAGTGTTGTGCATGAGGCATTTCTACGGTTATGGGCTAGTATGTGAACTCCCACAAGTAACACAGGGGTTGTACGAAATGCTACTCATTTCAATCATAATTCTTAGCATATTTATGTTGTTTTAGAGCTGGTTGAAAGAAATATTTAAAAAAGCAAAAATAGCAAGAACTCAGCATAGTGTCGTGCATGAGGCATTTCTACGGTTATGGGCTAGTATGTGAACTCCCACAAGTAACACAGGGGTTGTACGAAATGCTACTCATTTCAATCATAATTCTTAGCATATTTATGTTGTTTTAGAGCTGGTTGAAAGAAATATTTAAAAAAGCAAAAATAGCAAGAACTCAGCATAGTGTCGTGCATGAGGCATTTCTACGGTTATGGGCTAGTATGTGAACTCCCACAAGTAACACAGGGGTTGTACGAAATGCTACTCATTTCAATCATAATTCTTAGCATATTTATGTTGTTTTAGAGCTGGTTGAAAGAAACATTTAAAAAAGCAAAAATAGCAAGAACTCAGCATAGTGTCGTGCATGAGGCATTTCTACGGTTATGGGCTAGTATGTGAACTCCCACAAGTAACACAGGGGTTGTACGAAATGCTACTCATTTCAATCATAATTCTTAGCATATTTATGTTGTTTTAGAGCTGGTTGAAAGAAATATTTAAAAAAGCAAAAATAGCAAGAACTTAGCATAGTGTTGAGCATGAGGCATTTCTACGGTTATGGGCTAGTATGTGAACTCCCACAAGTAACACAGGGGTTGTACGAAATGCTACTCATTTCAATCATAATTCTTAGCATATTTATGTTGTTTTAGAGCTGGTTGAAAGAAATATTTAAAAAAGCAAAAATAGCAAGAACTCAGCATAGTGTCGTGCATGAGGCATTTCTACAGTTATGGGCTAGTATGTGAACTCCCACAAGTAACACAGGGGTTGTACGAAATGCTACTCATTTCAATCATAATTCTTAGCATATTTATGTTGTTTTAGAGCTGGTTGAAAGAAATATTTAAAAAAGCAAAAATAGCAAGAACTCAGCATAGTGTTGTGCATGAGGCATTTCTACGGTTATGGGCTAGTATGTGAACTCCCACAAGTAACACAGGGGTTGTACGAAATGCTACTCATTTCAATCATAATTCTTAGCATATTTATGTTGTTTTAGAGCTGGTTGAAAGAAATATTTAAAACAGCAAAAATAGCAAGAACTCAGCATAGTGTTGTGCATGAGGCATTTCTACGGTTATGGGCTAGTATGTGAACTCCCACAAGTAACACAGGGGTTGTACGAAATGCTACTCATTTCAATCATAATTCTTAGCATATTTATGTTGTTTTAGAGCTGGTTAAAAGAAATATTTAAAAAAGCAAAAATAGCAAGAACTCAGCATAGTGTCGTGCATGAGGCATTTCTACGGTTATGGGCTAGTATGTGAACTCCCACAAGTAACACAGGGGTTGTACGAAATGCTACTCATTTCAATCATAATTCTTAGCATATTTATGTTGTTTTAGAACTGGTTGAAAGAAATATTTAAAAAAGCAAAAATAGCAAGAACTCAGCATAGTGTTGTGCATGAGGCATTTCTACGGTTATGGGCTAGTATGTGAACTCCCACAAGTAACACAGGGGTTGTACGAAATGCTACTCATTTCAATCATAATTCTTAGCATAATTATGTTGTTTTAGAGCTGGTTGAAAGAAATATTTAAAAAAGCAAAAATAGCAAGAACTCAGCATAGTGTCGTGCATGAGGCATTTCTACGGTTATGGGCTAGTATGTGAACTCCCACAAGTAACACAGGGGTTGTACGAAATGCTACTCATTTCAATCATAATTCTTAGCATATTTATGTTGTTTTAGAGCTGGTTGAAAGAAATATTTAAAAAAGCAAAAATAGCAAGAACTCAGCATAGTGTTGTGCATGAGGCATTTCTACGGTTATGGGCTAGTATGTGAACTCCCACAAGTAACACAGGGGTTGTACGAAATGCTATTCATTTCAATCATAATTCTTAGCATATTATATGTTGTTTTAGAGCTGGTTGAAAGAAATATTTAAAAAAGCAAAAATAGCAAGAACTCAGCATAGTGTCGTGCATGAGGCATTTCTACGGTTATGGGCTAGTATGTGAACTCCCACAAGTAACACAGGGGTTGTACGAAATGCTACTCATTTCAATCATAATTCTTAGCATATTTATGTTGTTTTAGAGCTGGTTGAAAGAAATATTTAAAAAAGCAAAAATAGCAAGAACTCAGCATAGTGTTGTGCATGAGGCATTTCTACGGTTATGGGCTAGTATGTGAACTCCCACAAGTAACACAGGGGTTGTACGAAATGCTACTCATTTCAATCATAATTCTTAGCATATTTATGTTGTTTTAGAGCTGGTTGAAAAAAATATTTAAAAAAGCAAAAATAGCAAGAACTCAGCATAGTGTTGTGCATGAGGCATTTCTACGGTTATGGGCTAGTATGTGAACTCCCACAAGTAACACAGGGGTTGTACGAAATGCTATTCATTTCAATCATAATTCTTAGCATATTTATGTTGTTTTAGAGCTGGTTGAAAAAAATATTTAAAAAAGTAAAAATAGCAAGAACTCAGCATAGTGTTGTGCATGAGGCATTTCTACGGTTATGGGCTAGTATGTGAACCGAAAAAGCAAGGATTCTGATGTTATCAGCACTTATTAGGCATTTCAATTAGAAATTAAAGAATTTGGATCTATATTGGATTTTCAATTAAGTTCTGGCAATAAAAAAATAAAAAAAAATCCTGGAGCAGATCCCCCTTTACCAAGTTCCATGACCAAACTACAACTGATTTGAGATTGGTGTATACAGGGACGCATTTTGGACAACATCCAAAATGCATGGTTGACATTAGAATAGAAAAATGGTTTATGGTTCAAATGAAAGCCCCAGAACTGCTGCATAAACCATGATTTTTCCAGATTTTTCTTGTATAGCTAGAAGAAAAGAAGGGGCTTGTCCCTGCCTATGTAATTTGTCCCACTAAGCACTGGGGTGGTGCATCTTGGGATACAAGGTGGTATGCTCTAGGACATAGTAGAAAGATTCATGTATTGGTAGAAAACTTCAACTATTCACTTGTATAAAAACTACATTAAAAATTTGACTTTAAAAGTAAACATATCTTAGGTACAAGACTAGATTACCAGTCAGCAAACACAAAGTGTGACGCTGCTCTGGAAGCTGTACTAGGTGCTGGGGTAGGAGGTGACATATTTTTCAAAATGTCTTCCCTTGTATAAAATATTGGGTCTTCTCGGTCCGGCAACTTCTACTTTCTTAGACCGGCCATGCACATTACACTCACTCATACACTGTTCTCGTTTTTCTCTTGGACGGACCCAGGAAAATACTCTCCTTTGTAAACAACTTTAACAAATCTCCTGTAGGGACACAGTCAAAGATCTTCCTCTTTCTCACTTTCGTCTTCTGATTCACCTAGTTTCATGGAATCATCACTATTGTCATTAAGAATCATTTTTCATCATCACTTCGTTCTGAATCCACAAATAGCTTTTTTTTTGTCTGGTCTTTTTTTGCTTTTCCAGCTCTTCCAACAGTCCCAACTTTCCCTCTAACCCTGTCACCCTGTGCTTTCTTATCTTTTCTTTTGGCTTCTTGTTCTTCAATCTGCCTTTTCACAGGAGTGTCAACAAGAATCTTTATAGAGCTGTTCTTCCTGCCTCTGCCCCTCAGTACACGTGGCTTGGCTTTGAGTATGGCCGAACTTGTTCTGGCGTCATAGGAACTGAAACAGGCGTAGAGGATTGTTCAAGCCCACTTGTACTTGGGGTTTCAGCCAGGTTGTTTCCAGGTTCAATTGGATCTAAAGCATTAGGTTTGGGTCTGTCAGTTACAGCAGAGGTTAGAAAATCGTTTTATGTAAAGATGCCTAGGTTGTAAGGCCATATCCCTGTCTTCTCTAAGGCCCTCATTATGTTGTTTGGCGTGAAAGATAGGGAGAGGCTTTCACCAACAAGAGATGTAATCTCATATATTGTCACTCTAAAAAAAAATAGAACTACTAACCTGCGTATCTGCCTTTCAGTCAGTGTCTGTTCATGTAGTTGAGAAGCTATTTTATTTATCTTGTGTTCTCTGCATACTGTAAAAATGACCGTTTTATATCTTATCAACCCTTTACTAGTGTGGGATTATAATTACATTTTTTATTTTTTTTTGTACGCGAAGCAGTTTTTCAATCAGAAGAATCCAAGGTTTGCCTCCATCATGACAGTAAGTCCGAGCAGCCCTGAACTGGTGATATTTGAGGCTGAATACGACTATGGTGCCAAATATGAACACACTCTTGAGATTAAGAAAGGAATGAAGCTGCTGCGCTTACAAGGGATGAATAAAGACGAACACTGGATCAATGCTTTAAATGATAAGGGAAATTGGGGCTATGTACCACTCAACTACCTGAAGCAGCTACAGGTATGATTGATTGTTTTTTTTTCTCTCGTATTTTGGGCTTGGATGCAAGCAATTTCGTGGGTGAATGTTTTTTATTTGCTTTTTTTTATCCAGTCTCATGTCTTGTTTTTCTTGAAGCTTATGTAAATATGCTAAAATAGCCCAGTAGAAAAGTATGGTTGTTTTTCATTTAAATGATATTCCTTATAATAAATAAAAGTTCTTAAGCCAAACTGAGAGACAAATCGTTAGAAAAAACGAATCAGTAGGTTTAGGCAGTAGAAAGAAAAGAAAAGACAACAATCGCGATGGCATTTCGGCTTTATAAAACTATGTGTCTTAAGCGTTAAGAACAGAAAGGATATGAAACATAATCATTTGAAAGAGCAAAAGGGATAAAATCTAATATCAAAAGCAGTAAAAATGTTAAAGCAAAATATGTATAGACAAATGCTACTCCAGGATCCAGACGTCGTAGATTATATAAAATTTGGAAGATACCCTTATGAACTCCCAAAAGCAACCGAAAAGTAGGTGCTTTTGAGCTTTCACATGGATATATTTTAAATTATATACTATATACGCCAAGTTGATCCTGAAGTAGCATTCGTATATATATATATATATTAATTTGATTTTTTTTATTTTTTTTTTTTATCCTTTTTTCGGTTTCAACGTTTATGTTTTAGGTTATTTCTATTATTGACGCTGAAGATTTCTAATTTTATGCAGGCGAAATATCCGTTATGATCGCTGTCTTTTATTTTCTTTCTACTTTATTTTCTTTTCTTGTTGTCCCACTGTGCTTTTTCCATTTTGCTGGTGGGTTGTTGGATGTATGAACTCCCCTACGGCTAATTGCGAGAATTTCATCACTATATCAGCACGATTGTTTTCCGCTAATCTTGCGGATTTTCTTCTTCAAAATCTCGAACCTGGTTGTGATGGCTTTACAGCTAATGACACATGTCCTTCTACAGGCACGTTGGTTGGCAATGAATCCTGGGCTGAGCTAGTGGAAGTGGCAGTTTGGACCATAACAAGAGATTCAAGGTCGAATGTTTTAATTTAGATTTTGAAGCTGGGGTTTCGTGCATTTTTTGGTTTTCTTGTTTCTTCACCCTACATGATTCGAGGTGGCGGCCTTTTATCTTAGAGGGAAGGTATTGGGCCCCTGGCCGTAATTATTGATAAATGTCCTTTTATGGGTTGTAGGCCATCACTTGTCAGGGTGTTGTAGCGCGATTAAATGAGGAATTTTCTCGCTATCGCTTGCTAAACTTGAGGGAAACGAAAAATGGGGCTCTGCAGAGGCGGTTTTAGGGGAGGGGGTATATGGGGCACTTACTCTGTGAAGAGAATTTTTAAGGATTCAAAATGAACAAATAATCTAACGATTATAATCATTTTGTAATTTTGAAATTTTACTCTTATTAAAATAAAGTAGAGGGCACTGTTGGCAGTAGTCTAAGCATAAGGAAATTGAATCCGATATTTTCATTTTTTTTGCAAATCTTCATAATCATTCTCAGTAAGGGAAGTCAGATCTATATAAATGGAAAGTTTTGTTAATCAAAGTTTTTTTTTAATTTGGTCTGAATATGTCTGTGAGACAGGGGGGTTGAGGCGCTTATCAAGGTTTTTCCTGAGGTACTGGCTCAGCTAGCCTCTGAATCGCCATCGATGGAACAAAATCCACATCTGGGTTAAAACGAGACTTACGAAATGGCGTCGTCTGGCAATTCGTGTAGCAAAAGACTTGAAGTGTCACGGGGATTATTTTAGTACAGAAAAAAAGGCTACAAGTCTCAGTGAAACATGGAATAAATTCTTCTGGGCCCAACCCGATGGGACAATCATGAAAGGGATATATGTCGATGCCAACACAGCATAAGAATAGGATATGTGGCCATAGGGTAAAGGTTTGTGTAAATAGGTAATGACTGGTAATGTGTGTTTCCGAGGGAAACTTTGCTTGGAAAGGCTATGCCTTAGTAGGTTAATCATAAACGGCCTTACAATCAGACCGAATTCCTCTTGAACTTGATTGGACGAATACCCAAGTCCATACCAGGTTTTCCTTACTTCAACACTGCTCGTCTTTTCTTCAATGCTCGACTTCTCTAAAACCAGTTGTAGTCCTTCCAATTCTAGTTTTTCGCAAGAGAAAGGAGCCTTATACCTCCCCCTTAATTTATTTTCTTCTCCTGTAGTTTGGAGCAAACAAACGGAATTTGCCAGAAACATTGCTGTCCACCTTTGCCGACTGAATTTTCAAGTAATCTCTCTTTTTCGCAGTTCTTTTTCTCTTTTACTTTTGTTCAATTTTTCAGCCACGCAAAATAAAGCATCATCAAATCTGAATTAACCACAAACTCCGACTGAATTTCTAAATTTTTGTTTTCAGTGAGACACGCCCTCCTTCCAAAGACGATTCGATAGGCTATTAGGACAACGGTACAAGCCATAAATTTAACTCGGGCTGTTTTATATAGGGTGTGGAGTGTAACCATCAATTTTACTTTAGTCCCCCCTTTTTTGCATATTACAATGCAGTTTTATCATACACGTGGCTTCTTTTCGGTTTTCAATATCATTTCAGTGCCATCCCGAATGTTTGCCATGACTCTGTTTTGTGTTGATTTCAAGTAAATTTTAGTTTTAATATTAATTGAAAATATAGATAAAGTAGATACATTTTTTTAATAAGAAAATGGAAAAATTACAAAACTAAATTTTTTTCGCTGGTGACAATCGAAGTCCGAAAATTTTGGTAATATTTCCGGAAGCCTTTATCAGCGAGGAAAAAAACGAAATAACAAAACAAATTAATCTAAAATAAACAATACATATACAGAATTGCGGAAAAGAAAAGCACAATCGCTATAAAAAATAAAACAATTAAACAAAAGAAAAAGACCCTTTTGTTCCAGTTTTCTTCGAAATATTTGGTATATTCGGACTTTTATTGTTATGAGTGGAAAAAGTGTGTTTTTTTTTATATTGTAATTAGTGAAAAAGTGTCGCTCCCATTTTAATATGTTTTCTTTTTACTTTAACTGTAAATAGAAAGGCGGAGTGGCTTAGGAAATCGTTTTCGAGCAAATTTTCCATAGTTATTTCCAACGAATTCACAATTCCATGATTACCCAGCATCACACAATTTTAATTTCTCTTTTGAATTAGTACAGGTTGTACTATCAGTGTCTCGTTTGCACCTTATTGGATCAAAAGTTTAGAATTTGAGCCGTTTACTATCCTTAATGGTGAGGATAAAAAGCAGCTTTTAATCCTAGTTAGAAAACATATATCAGATCTCCCTTGAAATAACACCCGTGAGATAATTCCTGGAAAGCCTTATTTAAGTTCTTATTTTGTTAGGAAAAGTATGAATTTGGGCTTGGATAAATCATTTTGGAATGCCAAATCGATAATTTTATCCGAAAATTTGATTTTACAAAGTAGTATTAACTCAGGAAGGTCATATATTAACAGAAGAAAAATAGATACTCCTGGGACTGAGCTTTGAGGAGCCCTACAACTTAATGAATGCCTATCAAGGTGAACAGTATTGCTACTATATCTGCATGTAGTACAAGTTTTCTATACGATAAAAGATGCAAAATAAACTTGCAGAATTTGGCAAAAAATCATGTTTTTACATTCATCTCCTAATCATTATCTAAGGTATCATTGATCTCTACCATCAGTAGGCGAATCAAATAACTGTGGATCTGCCTTTTACGAACTCAGATTGGGTAGAACAAAAAATGTTATTTGGTAAATATACCTTAAATTGATGCTTAACAGAGGTTACTAGAATTTTACTAATTGCAGACAATAGGAATGTGCCTCTATAATTTGAATAATTTTTTACGTCCAGTTTTATCCGGTGAGATAACATGTTTTTTCACCAAATCAGGGAAAATATAAGAATATACTTAAGCAGAGAAGCAAAAGTAGGAGTTACTAGCTTAAGCTTCAAAATAGTTTTTTCACCTGCTGGTGTGTAATATTAGAGAAACACAAAGGGATTGAATTTGACCCGGAACATTAACAGAATGCTTGGGGATATCTAAGAACGGCAAAGATAAGCTCGAAGATAAGTCTAGTCCCAACCGTACCAAAATAGATATAGTATAAAGATTTTACAATGTATAATTCAGGTATCTAAAGAGGTTTGTTTATCTGCACCCCACTTTGTGCACATTTCTCATCCCATACGTCGGCACACCCCTTTGATATTTTAACTTTATATATTTTTCTTCTTTTTCTTTTTTAGATGCCAGATGATGATTGCTTTCACTTTCTTGGGAATCTTTTAAACACCTTTGTTAAGCAGAATATACAGTCAGAAGAAGGAGACAAAATTCGTGCTTATTTGTCCATTCTGTATAGTGTTCAATTGCAAAAGACAAAAAAGCTAGTCCAAGATAACGAGTACCACCTCTGTCAAGATGAATGGAACCGGGAAAACACCGATACTGGCAACGATTTAAGAACAATACAATTAAAAGAATGCTCGACAGCGTCATTTGGTGAAATAGAAGAGTTGAATGCAATTGAATCATTGGCTAACGGGTGTTTACAGGAAACAGTAACTGAGAAGAGTAAGAAAGAAACGGCTGCCAACAATTTCAGTAACGTCGAGCGTCTACCACTTCAAGATCAGTGTGATACCAGACAAACAAATAAAGTGCTAATCGCATTTGAAGCAGTTGACTATGTACGCCAAAGCACAGATCTTTCATTTCCTGATTCTGTGACTGCAGTACTTTCTGTTCTACGGGTGATAAATTCCAGGTAAGTCTTAATATTGTTGTTCATAATAGCTTAACCTTGCCTGCATTTTTGTAAGGTCAGCTCTATTATACTCCTGTGCAGTCCAACCCTATTTAGTGTGCTTATAAATGGCATCCTTCTATCTTACAAAATAACTTAGTATATAATTCCAAGTATCTAAAGAGGTTCGTTTATCTGCACTTCCACATCGTGCACGTTTCTCATCCTATATATCTACACTCCCGTTTGATGTGTTCACTTTTTATGTTTTTCTTGTTAAATTTTAATTTGTGTTCATTTTCTAATTGACAATTTTGTTTTCTGTTGATTGTACAAACATTACGAATGTTATTTCTTTGAACTTTTTTGCTTAAAAACAAAAATAATAGATTCCAGTTTTAAAAAGCCTTAGATTCTTCACGATATATATATATATATATATATATATATATATATATATATATATATATATATATATATATATATATATATATATATATATATATATATATATATATATATATATATATATATATATATATATACTAGCTGTTGTGGTGGCGCTTCGCGCCACCCCAACACCTAGTTGGTGGGGCGCTTCGCGCCCCCCCAAGCCCCCCCGCGCGTGTAAGTCGTTACGCGCCATATTAGTTACGCGCCATTGTAGTTGTGTCCCTGTGTCCCACCTGTGAATATAGATAGATTTATATATGTGTTTCAAACTACGTAAAAATTGCGAATATACAACATTCTTGGCTTTCCCACTACTGGGAGCTTTCCGTTTCCAATTGCCAGCAATTGATCTGAAAATGTTTGACCAGAGTCATCGTTACACAGACAGACAATATATAGAAAATATATATATAAAATATAAATATATATATATTTTCTTTTTAGTTTTTTTGTAGTTTTTACCTTTTTTAGTTTTTTTCTTCTTTCGTATTAATGCTAAAGCCAAGGTTCAAACCTGGAGCCTCTAGGACCTAGAACCTGAAACATAACGCTTTACCAACTCAGCTACTTCGGCTTGAATACATTCGTTTTGAGCAGCTTCCTCAGGTGTTGCCATTGTAGGTTCTTCAGTCATTTTACAATTAGAAATTTCTCTTTCAACGGTCTTCTTATAATTAAAAATTTGTGTTTGAACGATATTCTTAAATACCTGTGTCCTGGTCGTCATTTATATTCCCTGTGTCCCGGTCGTCATTTGTGTCCCGGTATCCCAGTCTGTAATTTCTCTTTGAGTGTCCCGGTCTGTAATTTCTCTTGGAGTGTTTTTTCTTTTTAGTATTTTTTAGTTTTTTACATTTTTTCTTTTTTCAGTTTTCTTTTTCTTTTTTATTTTTCAGCGTGTCCTGGTCGTCATTTATATTCCCTGTGTCCCTGTCGTCATGTTTTTTACATTTTTTCTTTTTTCAGTTTTCTTTTTCTTTTTTATTTTTCAGCTTCACTGTGAAATACATATCGCCGAACCTTTATTTTTTTTAACTAAAATCTGGTAGGCATTGATGACCTTATCCAAGTCAAAATCCCAAACCCAATCATCATCGCTATCATTTTCAGTTTTGATACGTTTTGACTCTCGCTGTCCAGGTGGATCTTCATCTAACTGCGCGGTCTTGCATTCTTTAGCCTCAAGCCTGTTTCCTTGCTGTTCTTTTGATTCCTCGGCACGCTTTCTTTTCTGACTTTCTCTATCAGCAGCAAGTTTTTTGGCATAGACTCTTTGAGCATCTTCGTCGACTTTTGCCATTGTAAGTTCATCAGTCATTTTAAACTTAAACATTAATAGATTTTTACGTGAACATATATGTCTTAAATATCTTTAATGACGTCACCGTCATAGCAAAATGACGACAACTAACTTCATGACGTCAGTCGACACAGAAACATGACGTCACCTGATCCACAGACAGACAGACAACTTATTTTTATATATATAGAAGATATATATATATATATATATATATATATATATATATATATATATATATATATATATATATATATATATATATATATATACATATATATATATATATATATATATATATATATATATATATATATATATATATATATATATATATATATATATATATATATATATATATATATATATGTTTTTAACTACGTAAAACTTGCGAATATACAACATTCTTTGCTGTCCCATCGTCTGTGCATATAAATAGATTGTCAGGTTTACCGACTCTTGAACATGCAACGCATAATGGTCCATGGGAAAACAATCCGTATTCAGATCTATACCTCATGATTCTATTGATTGCCCTTGAGCTTTGTTGATGGTGATTGCTAATCGACCATTTCCTTTGTTGCCGTCGTCATTTATATATCCCCCTGTGCCCCCAGACGTCCCCGTTGTAGTTGTGTCCCTGTGTCCGGGTCGTCATTTATATTCCCTGTGTCCCCGTCGTCATTTCTGTCCCGGTGTCCCAGTCTGTGATTTCTATTTGAGTGTCCCGGGCGTCATTTATATTCGTCAGGATATTGTAGGGCATCTTAGCATCGATGAGTTTAAGCAATTCTTGTCAACTGATTGTTTCGCCTATAAAGAATATTATCTCGAGGTAAGAACTGATCACCGACCACAACGATTGCCACTTTGTTGATATTTGCGTATCAGGAGGCATCAATTCGATTGCTGTTTTTAAGCAGAAGCACTAAATTATTATTTTTGTGGAAAAGATGATATATATAAATATATATATATATATATATTTTCTTTTTAGTTTTTTGTAGTTTTTACCTTTTTTAGTTTTTTTCTTCTTTTGTATTAATACTAAAGCCAAGGTTCAAACCTGGAGCCTCTCGGACCTAGAACCTGAAACATAACGCTTTACCAACTCAGCTACTTCAGCGTGAATACATTCGTTTTGAGCAGCTTCCTCGGGTGTTGCCATTGTAGGTTCTTCAGTCATTTTACAATTAGAAATTTCTCTTTCAACGGTCTTCTTACAATTAAAAATTTGTCTTTGAACGATATTCTTAAATACCTGTGTCCTGGTCGCCATTTATATTGCCTGTGTCCCGGTCGTCATTTGTGTCCCGGTATCCAAGTCTGTAATTTCTCCTTGAGTGTCCCGGTCGTTATTTATATTCCCTCTGTCCCGGTCGTCATTTGTGTCCCGGTCTGTAATTTCTCTTTGAGTGTTTTTTCTTTTTAGTATTTTTTAGTTTTTTACATTTTTTCTTTTTTCAGTTTTCTTTTTCTTCTTTATTTTTCAGCTTCACTATGAAATACATATCGCCGAACCTTTGTTTTTTTAACTAAAATCTGGTAGGCATTAATGACCTTATTCAAGTCAAGATCCCAAACCCAATCATCATCGCTATCATTTTCAGTTTTGATATGTTTTGACTCTCGCTGTCCAGGTGGATCTTCATCTAACTGCGCGGTTTTTCCTTTTTTTTCTTTTTAGTTTTTTATTGGTTTTTACCTTTTTTTTTTAGCTTTTTTAATTTTTTTTCGTTTTTTCTTCTTACTTTTTTTTTTAGTTTTTATCTTTTTTATTTTTTTTATTTTTATTCTTAATTTTATTAGTTTTCTTTTTCTCTTCTATTTTTCAGTTTTTTCCTTTTTTTTAAGTTTTTTTTTAGTTTTTAGTTTTTTAGTTTTTTTAGTTTTTTAGTTTTTTTAGTTTTTTTAGTTTTTTAGCTTTTTTATTTTTTTATTAGTTTTTAGTTTTTTTTGTAGTTTTGGCCTTTTTTTAGTTTTTTCAGTTTTTTTTTAGTTTTTAGTTTTTTACCTTTTTTAGCCTAACCAGGATTTGAACCTGGGACCTTCATTCTCCGTTCTGACACCCTCTCTCACCGAGTGACTACTCCAGCATGTTCATTTTGGTGTTTTAAATGGTATATTATTAACCAAATTAATGTGTTTTACAATATACTAAGCATCGTCAAAGCAAAAATGACGACAACTAATTTCATGACGTCAGCCGACACAGAAACATGACGTCACCTGATCCACAGATCCACAGACAGACAACTTATTTTTATATATATACTAGCTGTTGGGGTGGCGCTTCGCGCCACCCCAACACCTAGTTGGTGGGGGCGCTTCGCGCCCCCCCCCCCCCCCCCCCCCCCAAGCCCCCCCGCGCGCGTAAGTCGTTACGTGCCATATTAGTTACGCGCCATTGTAGTTGTGTCCCTATGTCCCACCTGTGAATATAGATATATATATATATATATATATATATATATATATATATATATATATATATATATATATATATATATATATATATATATATATATATATATATATATATATATATATATATATATATATATATATATATATATGTTTTTAACTACGTAAAACTTGCGAATATACAACATTCTTTGCTGTCCCATTGTCTGTGCATATAAATAGATTTTCAGGTTTACCGACTCTTGAACATGCAACATATAATGGTCCATGGGAAAACAATCCGTATTCAGATCTATACCTCATGATTCTAATGATTGCCCTTGAGCTTTGTTGATGGTGATTGCTAATCGACCATTCCCTGAGTCGCCATCGTCATTTATATATCCCCCTGTGCACCCCGGCGTCCCCTTTGTAGTTATGTCCCTGTGTCCCGGTCGTCATTTATATTCCCTGTGTCCCGGTCGTCATTTGTGTCCCGGTGTTCCAGTCTGTGATTTCTCTTTGAGTTTCCCGGGCGTCATTTATATTCCTTGTGTCCCGGTGTCCCGGTCGTCATTTATATCCCCCTGTGCCCCCCGGCGTCCCCATTGTAGTTGTGTCCCTGTGTCCCGGTCGTCATTTATATTCCCTGTGTCCCGGTCGTCATTTGTATCCCGGTGTCCCGGTCTGTATATACATTCGTTTTTTAGTTTTGTTTTTCTCCTTTATTTTTTTCCTTTTTTCTTTTTTTTCTTTTTTAGTTTATTTAGATTTTTAGATTTTTTAGTTTTTTTATTAGTTTTTAGTTTTTTTGTAGTTTTTACCATTTTTTTAGTTTTTTTAGTTTTTTTTTTTACTTATGTCCTGGTCGTCATTTATACTCCCTGTGTCCCGGTCGTCATTTGTGTCTCGGTGCTTTGTTGATTGCTAATTTATATTATATTTATATTTATATTTTTTATATTTATTAATATTTTTTTAGTTTTCTTTTTCTCTTATTTTTCAGTTTTTTCCTTTTTTTTAGTTTTTTCTTTTTTAGTTTTTAGTTTTTTTTTTTGTTTTTTACCTTTTTTTAGTTTTTTTAGTTTTTTAGCTTTTTTAGTTTTTTTATTAGTATTTAGTTTTTTTTTTTAGTTTTTGCCTTTTTTTAGTTTTTTCAGTTTTTTGTAGTTTTTAGTTTTTTACCTTTTTTTAGTTTTTTTTAGTTTTTTAGCTTTTTTAGTTTTTTTTCTTTTTAGTTTTTTTGTAGTTTTTACCTTTTTTAGTTTTTTTTCTTCTTTTGTATTAGTGTGAAATAATTCAGACGTCATATGCGGACAAACACGACGTCACTCGACAGACAGACAGACAGACATAACCCACAAACAACTTATTTTTATATATATTTATTCATATTTTTTTAGTTTTCTTTTTCTCTTTTATTTTTCAGTTTTTTCCTTTTTTTTAGTTTTTTTCTTTTTTAGTTTTTTTTAGTTTTTTACCTTTTTTTAGTTTTTTTAGTTTTTTAGCTTTTTTAGTTTTTTTATTAGTTTTTATTTTTTTTTGTAGTTTTTGCCTTTTTTTATTTTTTTCAGTTTTTTTTTTAGTTATTAGATTTTTACCTTTTTTTAGTTTTTTTTTAGTTTTTTAGCTTTTTTAGTTTTTTTTTCTTTTTAATTTTTTTTGTAGTTTTTACCTTTTTTAGTTTTTTTCTTCTTTTGTATTAGTGTGAAATAATTCAGACGTCATATGCGGACAAACATGACGTCACCTGATCCACAGATCCACACACAGACAACTTAGATAAGATAAGATAAGATTTATTTGCAAAAGAACTATCACAAGCTCTAAAGAGCCGAATTCGCTTTATATGTCACTAAAAGCTAAGAAAAAAATCAAAATAGTACATTAAGTCAAACACTTAAAATTAAAAGGAATTAAAAAAGCAAAATCATCAAAGATAAAGCAAATTCAAAGAATAAATCATCAAAGATAAACTTAACAATTAAATTACAAAAACATTGCAGTAAAAAGGGGAATTTGGCAATTACATGATCATGAATTATTATTAAGGTGTTTCAGAATAAATGGTATAAAACTTTTGCGAAACCTTTCTTTAACAGCATGAATCGGAGAGTAAATTGGGATTGCTAAGGAGGCTGACCGGGGGAGTCGGAGTCTAATGGGATTGTGAAAATCAGGGAGTAAGTCCTCAGTGCGGGGATTGGAAATGACTGATTTAGCGAAAAGCAGGCAAATTTTTTTGCCTGCTTATATATATATATATCTATATATATAAAACTTATTTTTATATATATAGATATATATATATATATATATATATATATATATATATATATATATATATATATATATATATATATATATATATATTAAAGTTGAAACCTATTTAGATTGTTTTCTGTGTCCAGAAATGTTATATATATATATATATATATATATATATATATATATATATATATATATATATATATATATATATATATATATATATATATATATATATATATTACCAGGAGCCCGGTGCTTCGTGGCCGGGTCGCGTCACTCGGCATGTGGCAGACTTCTATATATAGATTCTTATTGTCGCTTGTGTTTTAACCGCAAACAATTTTAGTGTTTTCTTGATATCATTACGTCATCACAGGTTTGATACAGCCACTCTGGGAAAAATGCCGATTCTTTACTAAAGTTGTAACCTGTTTAGATTTTTTTTTGTGTCCAGAAATGTCAATTTGCCAGTTTTAAGAGGAAAATAAACTGAGTTGCCGATTTCGAGGTCAGGCCCTGTCATTGCTTCGTGACAGGCTTGTTTATATTGATCCTCATTGTCACTTATCTTGTAACCGCGGACAATGTGAGCCTCTTCTTGATGTCTCGGCGTGCCCTTAGGCTTGTGTTGTATCATTATGAAATACATATTGCCGGAAATTTATTTTTTAAACAAAGGCCTGGTAAGCATTGATGACCTTATCCATGTTAAAATCCAAAACTGATTTATCAAAACTATTATTTTCAATTTTGGTAAGTTTGGACTCTGCTGTCGCTTATCTTCTAACCCCATTTTTCTTTATTCTTCATTTTGGATTTTTATAACTTCAGACAATTTGCCAATGCCTTTCCTTTAGCTACCCTTATTGGTCTAGTTTAACACCGAACATTTGTTTTTTTAACATTTGCTGATGCAATATCAGGTTCTTGGCTAAAGTCCTTATAAACTCTAATATCGTTATTTATAGCTATTTAATTGCTTGGAGCTTTTATAAAATGCTGAAGCTCTACTTCTACCCCGGCTCGTTTTTGTCGTTATGAAATATATTGCCGAAACCTTATATTTTAAACAAAGGTATGGTAAAAATTGAGACATTATCCATGTCAAAATCCCAAACCCAAATGGTAAGTTTTGACTCCACTGTCGCTTATTACTTCAGACAATTTGCCTATGTCCTTTGCTTTAGCTGCCCCTATTGGTCTAGTTTGACATGATGGTCTAGGTTGAAGTTGACATAATTATTTCCGCGATCGGCCATAACTGAATTAATTAGTTGTTTGCGACACCTGTCTTTTAGTGCACCAAAACAAGCTTAGGGTATGACAACACAAGGCATTTTGTTCGCAACTTTCTAATAATAACACTTTAATAATTAATGTCACCAAGATCACATATAATTGAAATATAAAGGTGACCTCAAGTTTTTATTGAAAAATCCATGTTAAGTTTTGGCTTTTTTTTTTAGAAATTTGCACATTCGCATTAGTTTTATCTTTGCTTGCATAGACTCAACAATGTGTTTAAAAACTGAGAAAAAAATTTGTTTATATTCAAAAGTGAATTTTTTAGTTTTGTTTTATGTTCAGACTCTGCACATACGCAGGGATCTCCGGGCCTTCCCCCCGGAATCTCACGATTTTTTTTTATTTCCCCATAACTTTCTGATACTTCTTACAGAGTAAAGGATTGGATCGGCTAATTACAAATCTAGGCATAATGTGTTAACCGTTTTCGATGATTTTTCGGTCTGTAATTACCCGATTGGGTCACCAGCATAGTATTAATCCATTTCTTGTCCAACTTCACCCTCTTTCAAACAATCTGTGAGCTAACTGTATTTTTTTAAAGATCATCTGTTCGTGAGTGGTCATTTTCTACGGGATTAGGCAGTCATTCTTGGAATTAAATTCAGGCATTTTCAGTTGACAGTCTAAAACCAAGTGTTGCTAAAGATAGGACAAGTGAAAATGTCGAAAAAAAAAGTTTTCCCTAGGTTTGGGATTAAAAACGACAAATTAGTAAGGTTGACTTGGAATAATGATCAGCTGAACATTGCCGTTCCGACTGAACCTTCGACTTCAGCTTAAAAATAAATATTAAATGCTGAGGTAGTAGCAGACAAACGTGATGAAATAAACATTTACGTTGAGCTTGACATTGGAACCTTTTTCGAAAGAAGAGGTTCGTTTTCTAACGAAACAGTATAATTTACTGCAAAGGCAATTTAAACCACACAAGGACTATCCTTTCCCAGTTCACATCGCAGACTCAAAAACAAGAAAGTTTCAAGTTAGTTGGATGGATAAGTACGCTTGGCTATTATTTTTTTTTTTCAGTGAAAAAAGGGTGTTTCTCCAAATATTGCGCTTTGTTTGCTTGTGATCAAGCCGGAAGGAGGTCTCAGCAAAAATAATTGTAGCTTGTCATGGAGCCTCACGTAAATTGGAAAAAACACCCTGGAACACTTTTCTAAACATCAGTCAAACTCCTACCATAAAGATGCTGTTGTTTGGGAGGAAAGTTTTTTGGCAACAGTGAGCAGGCCGAAGTCCTCTACAGTGGAAGTCTTGAATGCTCAGAAAAGAGAAGAAATAGAAATAAACGTAAAACGGGTTTTGTCTCACCATAGAAACAATACTGTTTTGTGGATGGAAAGCACTTGTACTGCGTCGGGGGAAATCGACCTTGGTAGAGCCTTTAAAAAATGATATAAATTTGAGGACCTTGCTACGCTATCGGATGAAAGACGATCCAATAATGAAAGAGGTGTTTGAGAAAAGTGCGGACAATGCCCAATACTGCAGCCCAAAATTCAAAACAAACTAGTTGATATTTGTGGACAGCCTATTACTGCAAAGATTCTTGATCAAGTGAAACTGGCTCGTTTTTTCACCATCCTAGCGGACAAGACAACTGACTTATCAAGGCCGGAACAGATGGCTCTAGGGCTTCAATTTTCAGACATTGAAATTTTCCAGATTAGGGAAGGGTTTGTCGAGTTTGCTGTTGTTGAAGACTTGTGAGGTGAAAGCCTCGGTAAATGTATCCTAAGTCGAATGGAGAAACTTGGTCTCGATATGAAACCATGTAAGGGACAAGGGTACGATGGGGCTGCAAACATGACTGGGTATTTATCAGGAGCCCAAGCTTTTATCTCGAACGAATATCCACTCGCCAAGTATGTTTACTGTGTCGCCCACGCCTTGAACATGTTATTGACGGACTAGGATCAAGGTCCTTGATATCAAGCACTATATGTTGGTTATTTTAGAACAATTAATTTCTTTCACTTCAGTGCCAAGCGATGCGCTGTCTTATTAACTTACACTGAAGTTAATCTGAAAGGAGTGTGCAAAACTCGATGGGTCGAAAGACACGATGCGATACAGATATCAAAGTAGCTAGTTGTTCCGATCTTTAAGGCCCTAGAAGACATAGAGACAAATGGGGACTCCGTGGCGTGGTCAGAAGCCAGAAGTCTGCACAATAACATCCTGAGCTTGGACTATTTAGTGACCTTATTGTGAGGAATTTTTTTCGGGGGTATACACTGAATTTGTCTAATCTGCTGCAATCAGAGAACCTCTATATGGCTATGTGCAGTTAGTGTATCGAAAGTGCGACGGAAATGTTTCAAGATACACGAAATAAGACAGAGAAGTTCGGTCAGCTGTTTTTGGAAATTGCGTGCATATGCCAAGAACTGGAAATCACCATTGCCATGCCTCGAAAGAAAAATGTCAATATCCCACATGATATCCTGACAGAAAAGTACATAGAATTTCCCATCGAGTTTCTCTTTTCATCCCATTTTTGGGTGAAACTCATACAATCACTCGAATCTTGATTCAAAAAGCACAAAGTTATTCTGAAAGACCTCAGCAAATTCCTGCCATCTTTTGTCGTAAAAGAGCCTATTGGCAATGTTAAAGAACTTATCAAGTTATATGCCTCAGATCCAGCAAACTCGGAGTCCGCTATAAAGGCTGAGCTTCAACTATGGCGGGCTAAGCGGCTGAAATTAGCTCCCTGTCTTTTTCCAAAGACGGCAGTACAGAGCCTGGCTGAGTGTGAGCGAGGCATATTTCCCGACGCCCATATGTACTCCGCATTTTCTGTGTCATTCTGACTTCTACAGCATGTGTTCCTTCAATGAAAAGGCTAAAAACCTATCTCCACAGCCGAATGGATGAAGGCTGACTAAATGGCTTGACACTTGAATGTTTATACAGGTGTTTCTGTATCGGTGGATGAGATTCTGGAAAAGATTACTCTTAGCTCTGCTCGTAGGTTGCTAGGGCGAGTCTCTATTTCTTGATGTATTCTTTTGGTTTTTGCAGATGTGACGTAATATAATGTGCCTCTTATCTTTTGTTCTTGAAGGATTTACCCCCGCCCCCCCCCCGAAACAAATTCGGAGTACGTACCTGGTTCAAATGATTTTTCACTCTTTGTAAAGTAGATAAATTAAGTATCAAGCTTCCTCCGGTAAGTTTTCTCTGTTGCTAATACTTGTTTTTAATCTGACTCTTTACTTTCAATTCCCTGTGTATACCAAATAGTACTCTGCCCCAAATCAAACTTGACGGCCTAATAAATAATTTTAAATAATATTCAGTATCTACAGTGTCTTTTTACCTCTATCTTCCATGTGTTTTATTTTCTGTCATCAGACTGAGTATGACTTTCACTTCAGGTGTCCTTCTATCTAGAGCTGATTCAAAGTTTCAGTCAATAATTGAAAAATTGGGGATCTTGTTATCTCTAAAATTAGTTAACGCTGTATTTTGATTGCCCATCGTTGTCTATTGCAATGTATTTTTTAAGTCTTAAAGTAAATAGATTAGTGACATAGTGACGTTACTATAAATCAAATGGGAGCAGTCTTGTATCAGAAACTTCTTGTACAAAAAATCATTCCAAATAGAATCCTTAAAAAAAAGAAAATGTATAATTGGCATTTTAAGCGGAATTAACCAACCCTTCTCTGGGAATTTACACGATTTCAAGGTGGGGAGAGAACTGCTACAATACCTGATCAAAAGAGGGAATTTCTTTCCAAAATTAAGTTATAAGGACTTATCACTGAAAAATTTGATTAACCATGCCCCTAAAATGTCCTTTATGGGGTATCTGATTCTTTCCCTTCCTTTGAGAGCCCTCTGACATTTCTAAAGATCTTACTGGTGTTGCTCCAGTGATTATAAGTGAAAGGGGGTTAGTCTTTCTTACTACATTACAGGTTGAAAGAAGGAGCCTTGTCACAGATTGACTTGTCTGATCTTGAGAACTATTTGGAAGTAGACTTTCATACGCCTAAATCACCAGAGTGTACGTTGGATGGTCAGCAGCTGATTGACTTGTTCAATTATATTGAAGAACTTACAAATGATCTGTTCGATGATCCTTTGCGCTTAGAGGACTGGACCGTCATTGCTAGAAAACTAGAAAGAACATTAGTCCTTTTGGTGAGTTTCTGCTCTTACTTTTGGTAGAATACTGTATTTAGCTATTGTAATATAACAGACGTGTATACTTGTCTCTATCAATGCAAAATTATTCTCTTGTTAGTTTCTTGCCTCAGTTTCCTTTTTTATCAATTTTCCCTCTCTTAGACCTTACAGTTCTATATTAGTGATTCCTATTGTGATGCTTTTATTTTTTACTAGTTGTGTCCCTGTGTCCCACCTGTGAATATAGATAGATATTTATATTCCCTGTGTCCCGGTCGTCATTTGTGTCCCGGTGCTTTGTTGATGTTGATTGCTAATCGAACATTCCTTGTGTCCCGGTCGCTTTCTCTTTGAGTGTCCCGGTCGTCATTTATATTCCTTATGTCCCCGTGTCCCGGTCGTCATTTGTGTCCCGATGTCCCGGTCTGTAATTTCGTCAGTCGACAAACATGACGTCACTCGACAGACACACAGACAACTTATCTTCTATCTATATAAAAATAAGTTGTCTGTGTGTGTGTCTGTCAAGTGACGTTATGTTTGTGTGTCGACTGACGTCATGTTTTCGACTGACGAAATTACAGACCGGGACATCGGGACACAAATGACGACCGGGACACCGGCACATAAGGAATATAAATGACGACCGGGACACTCAAAGAGAAAGCGACCGGAACACAAGGAATGTTCGATTAGCAATCACCATCAACAAAGCACCGGGACACAAATGACGACCGGGACACAGGGAGTATAAATGACGACCAGGACATAAGTAAAAAAAAAACTAAAAAACTAAAAAAAAGGTAAAAACTACAAAAAAACTAAAAAGAAAAAAAAACTAAAAACTAATAAAAAACTAAAAAAGCTAAAAAACTAAAAAAAAACTAAAAAAGAAAAAAAAATAAAAAAAGGAAAAAAAATGAAAAATAAAGGAGAAAAACAAAACTAAAAAAAATAAAAACAAACTAAAAAGAAAAAAGAAAAAAACAAAAAAAAAAAACAAAAAAAAGTAAAAAGAAAAAAAAGGGGAAAATACAAAAATTTATTTCATCATATACCATTTCAAAAACGAATGTATATACAGACCGGGACACCGGGATACAAATGACGACCGGGACACAGGGAATATAAATGACGACCGGGACACAGGGACACAACTACAACGGGGACACCGGGGGGGGCACAGGGGGATATATAAATGACGACGGGAACACAGGGAATGTTCGATTAGCAATCACCATCAACAAAGCTCAAGGGCAATCATTAAAATCATGAGGTATAACTAAAAAAACTAAAAAAAGGTAAAAAACTAAAACCTAAAATAAAGACCAATTCAAAAAAACGAATGTATATACAGACCGGGACACCGGGACACAAATGATGACCGGGACACCGGGACACAAGGAATATAAATGACGCCCGGGACCCTCAAAGAGAAATCACAGACTGGGACACCGGGACACAAATGACGACCGGGACACATGGAATATAAATGACGACCGGGACACAGGGACACAACTACAACGGGGACGCCGGGGGGCACAGGGGGATATATAAATGACGACGGCGACACAGGGAATCGTCGATTAGCAATCACCATCAACAAAGCTCAAGGGCAATCATTAGAATCATGAGGTATAGATCTGAATACGGATTGGTTTCCCATGGACCATTATATGTTGCATGTTCAAGAGTCGGTAAACCTGACAATCTATTTATATGCACAGACAATGGGACAGCAAAGAATGTTGTATATTCTCAAGTTTTACGTAGTTAAAAACATATATATATATATATATATATATATATATATATATATATATATATATATATATATATATATATATATATATGTATCTATATTTACAGGTGGGACATAGGGACACAACTACAATGGCGCATAACGACTTACGCGCGCGGGGGGGCTTGGGGGGGGGCGAAGTGCCCCCACTTACTAGGTGTTGGGGTGGCGCGAAGCGCCACCCCAACAGCTTGTCTATATATATATAAATAAGTTGTCTCTGTGTGTGTGTGTGTGTGTCTGTCGAGTGACGTCATGTCCGTGTGTCGACTGACGTCATGTTTTCGACTGACGAAATTACAGTCCGGGACATCGGGACACAAATGACGACCGGGACACCGGGACATAGGGAATATAAATGACGACTGGGACAGTCAAAGAGAAAGCGACCGGGACACAAGGAATGTTCGATTAGCAATCACCATCAACAAAGCACCGGGACACAATTGACGACCGGGACACAGGGAATATAAATGACGACCGCGACACTCAAAGAGAAATTACAGACTGGGACACCTGGACAAAAATGACGACCGGGACTCAGGGAAACAACAACAACGGGGACGCCGGGGGGCACAGGGGGATATATAAATGACGACGGGGACACAGGGAATGTTTGATTAGCAATCACCATCAACAAAGCTCAAGGGCAATCATTAGAATAGTAAGGTATAGATCTGAATACAGATTGTTTTTCCCATGGACAATTATATGTTGCATGTTCAAGAGTCGGTAAACCTGACAATCTATTTATATGCACAGACAATGGGACAGCCAAGAATGTTGTATATTCGAAAATTTTACGTAGTTAAAAATATATTTATATCTATCTATATTCACAGGTGGGACACAGGGACACAACTACCATGGCGCGTAACCAATATAGCGCGTAACGACTTACGCGCGCGGGGGGCTTTGGGGGGCGCGAAGCGCCCCCTCCAACTAGGTGTTGGGGTGGCGCTTCGCGCCACCCCAACAGCTAGTTTTTATATATATAGATGTCTCGGTGTCCCGGTCGTCATTTGTGTCCCGATGTCCCGGTCTGTAATTTTGTCAGTCGACAAACATGACGTCAGTCGACACACAAACATGACGTCACTCGACAGACATAACACACAGACAACTTATTTTTATATATATAGATGGAAACATCAACTAATTGCTGTTGTCACCTATTCTATGAAGTTTTTTTGTAATATAGTATTGTTTGTCTACTCCTTTAGAGTTCTATAAAAACTGATAAATTCTCTGGCACATGATTTGTGAGGATTGCCCAAGGTTTGAGTATGAACAGCAGTACTCGATCTATGTTTGCACTAGCTTGTTACCGGTAGCGTATGACATTTTCAGGCACAGGGAAGCAATGAAGCTTCTTTTTATGATTAAATAAAAAAAAATTTTTAACTGAAAGTAAGGAGCGACATTAAAACTTAAACGAACAGAAATTACTCCGTGTATGAAAGGGGCTGTTCCTCCCTCAACGTCCCGCTCTTTACGCTAAACTTTGACTCTTTCTCTCAATTCTACTTTATAAAACAGTAAATAACTTTAGCGTAAAGAGCGGAACATTATGGAGGGAACAGCCCTTTCATACACGGAGTAATTTCTGTTTGTTTAAGTTTTAATGTCGCTCCTTACTTTCAGTTAATAAACTTTTTTTATTTCATTTCTGAACGTTTTTGAATTAATGCATGATTGATTTTGACTCTCCGCAAATGAATAATTCAAACGAAATTTGCGTATTATTATTATTATTTTTTTCTTTGCTAAATAGCAAAACATTGAAAAATCACCGTGAAAAGGTCTGTGCACTTCCAAATAACCATTACTGTATGTAAACGCTGGTCAAAGTTTGCAACTTGCAGCCACGGATACGTGTTTATTTGAATTTTTTCTCCCAGGGGTGATCGTGTCGAAACAGTGATCTTAGAATATCGAGAGAGGGCTCATTTGAACGGAAATTAATAGTTTTAGTGCCCTTTTTAAGTCACCAAAATAATTGGAGGGCAACTAGGTTTCCTCCCACTCTCATTTTTTTTCCCAAAGCCACCCTATCAAAATTTTGAGATAGCCAATGGGAACAAAATTCGAATTTTAGCAAATTTACTTGTATTTCCATATATATCGCGATGTTCTAAGAGATTATGGTTGTTTCAAAGTCTGCCTATTCTAGTCTTTTATATAATAATGCATTTATAAACAGTATCTTTAGGTTAAAAAGATAATTAGTTGCCCCCCCCCCAAAAAAAAAACAACAACAAAAAACAGATGCAGCCTAATGATGGAGCAGATTATGCTTTGGGCGAACTTAGATTCAGACCTAACACTTCTAGTTACAATGGACTTCAGCTATATTTACGTTGGGGGACTAGAATATTGTTTTTCCTCTGTTCTGATAATTATTTCTTAAAAATTTCAAAAATCTGACCTTTCTTTCGTGTTTAATATCTAATAATCGACTTAAGATGAACCTATTAATGAACCTTTTAGAGGTAAGAGGTAAAATTTATATTTAATAGCCTGTATTATTTTATCAAAGAGTTCGGGGTAAAGAACTGTAAGTAAGGAGCGACCGGCTCGATAGTAACCGAAACTCTAGAAAACGAAATTTTAATACAAATAGATACATTAAAAGAACCGGATTTTCATGCTGATTTCAAATACATAATCTTGCCCATCAAAAGTTACAAGCCTGAGAAATCGGGCTTGAATTTTGAAAAAAGGGTTAAACACACCCTAAAAGTCATATAACCTTAATAAAAATCACATCATCAGATTCAGCGTATCAGAGAACCCTACTGTAAATATTGCAAGGTCATATCTACAAAAACGTGGAATTTTGAATTTTTCCCAGAAGAAAGAACACGGATGTGTTTTTATTTTTTTATTATTTTTCTCCACGGGTTATCGCATCCACGCAGTGAGCTAGAATGTTGGGAGAGGGCTATTTCTAATGGAAATGGAAAGTTATAGTGCCCTTTTTAAGTGAGCAAAAATTGGAAGGCATCTATGCCCCCCCCCCTCAAGCAACTTTTTTTCCTAAAATCATCCGATCAGAGTTTTAGGATAGCCATTTTGTTCAGCAGAGTTGAAAGGCCCCCCCCTGGGCAGAGGTCTTGTAAGTTATAAAATTTGTCCATTGTTTACCTATACTATTTGTTGTTGGGAAGTATGCACACATTTTTCGAATGGGAGAAGAGCACAGATGTTCTGCTCGGTGAATTTTGAACGAGGGGTATTCTTTATGGAGAGGGAAGTTTCCAGGGGTTGAACTTTTCAGGAGAAATTTTATCCTGGGGGAATTTGATTTTTTTTATATGTCTTGCTTTTTTTGTACTGACTCAATTTTACGCTTGGAGATGTTAAAGGTAATTGACTGGGGTAGATTTTCGCCACGATTGAATTGTCCAGAGAATATTTCCGTGGGTAGGGGTATATTTTGTGGAGATAATGCCACAAAATTATTCCAGGTATCCTGGCATTATTTGAAAAAAGATCAGAGATTAAATAAAAAACAAGTTTTTTTTTAACTGAAAGTAAGGAGCAACATTAAAACTTAAAACAAACAGAAATTAATGCGTATATGAGGGGGTTTCCCCTCCTCAACACCTCACTCTTTATGCTAAAGTTTAAATTATGTCACAATTCTTTAAAAATGACTCCTGAAACACAAAGGGCGTTTAAGAAAAGAAATAAGTAACTTTTCTTAAAGTGCCGAAAAACTTTTTCGTCACTTTAATCTCGTCTCGAAAAAGTTGTTTTTTTTTATTTAATTTCGTTTAAACCTGTCTAGGTATGCGTTGGATATAAGTTAACAGTCAATTTTGTTTTATTCTCGCTAATATTAATTTGGAATTAAGTAACATATTAAATAAAAAAACAAACAAGTTTTTTTTTAACTGAAAGTAAGGAGCGACATTAAAACTTAAAACGAACAGAAATTACTTCGTATATGAAAGAGGCTGCTTCCTCATCAACGCCCCGCTCTTTACGCTAAAGTTTGACTCTGTCTCTCAATTCTTCTTTTTAAAACAGTAAAAAACTTTAGCGTAAAGAGCGGGGCGTTGATGAGGAAGCAGCCTATTTCATATACGAAGTAATTTCTGTTCGTTTTAAGTTTTAATGTCGCTCCTTACTTTCAGTTAAAAAAACTTGTTTTTTTTTTTATTTAATTTCTGAACGTTTTTGAATCAATGCATGTTTTGATTTTGGCTCTCCGCAGAGGAATCATTAAAACGAAATTTGCATTTTTTTTTTTGGCTAAATGGCTAATTTTGATCGAATGATTTTGAGAAAAAAAGAGCGGGGGAGGAAGCCTAGTTGCCCTCCGATTTTTTGGTCAATTAAAAAGGCAACTAGAACTTTTAATATTTTACGAATATTTTTATTAGTAAAAGATTTACGTAACTTATAAATTAGCTTACGTAAAGAACTTTTGTATTCTCATATTTTTATTACTTATATGAGGGGGTTCGCCCCCTTGTCAGATCCTCGCTCTTTACACTAAAGCTTAAATTTTGTCCCAATTCATTAAGAATGACCCCAGAATCACAAAAGCCGTAGAATAAATAGTTGAAATTACTAAAAATACTTTAACGTAAAGAGCGAGGTATTAGGAGGAGGTGAGCCCCTCAAATGGGTAATAATTTCTGTTTGTTTTAAGTTTTAATGCTGTTCCTTACTTCCAGCTGAAAGAACTTTTTCATATTTATTTTTTCATTGTGTTTTTAAATAATGCTAGTAAATCCTGCGCTCCCTTCATGGAGATTTTCTTCCCCCATGACAAATTATCGATGGAAAGTTCCCCCAGCATATCCCCCTCTTCTCAACCCCTCCCCCAACCAAAAAAATCCTCCTGAAAACGCCTGTACACTTCCCAATAACCATTACTATATGTAAGCATTGGTCAAAGTTTGTAACTTGTTGCCCCTCCCATGGGGACTGTGGGGGAGTAAGTCGTCCCCAAAGACATAGTTATAAGGTTTTTCGACTACGCTGAATAAAATGGCTATCTCAGAATTTTGATCTGTTGACTTTGGTAAAATAATTAGCGTGGGAGGGGGCCTAGGTGCCCTCCAATTTTTTTGGTCACTTAAAAAGGGCACTAGAACTTTTCATTTCCGTTAGAATGAGCCCTCTTGCAACATTCTAGGGCAACTGGGTCGATACGATCACCCCTGGGAAAAAAAACAAACAAAAAAACAAATAAACACGCATCCGTGATCTGCCTTCTGGCAAAAAATACAAAATTCCACATTTTTGTAGATAGGAGCTTGAAACTTCTTCAGTGGGGTTCTCTGATACGCTGAATCTGATGGTGTGATTTTCGTCAAGATTCTATGACTTCTAGGGGGCGTTTCCCCCTATTTTCTAAAATAACGCAAATTTTCTCAGGCTCGTAACTTTTGATGGGTAAGACTAAACTTGATGAAACTTATATATTTAAAATCAGCATTAAAATGCGATTCTTTTGATGTAGGTATTGGTATCAAAATTCCATTTTTTAGAGTTTTGGTTACTATTGAGCCGGGTCGCTCCTTACTACAGTTCGTTACCACGAACTGTTTGATATCTGCTCAAATTGGTCATAAAGATTTCCTGAGTTGGGTCTCTGTCTCTCTTTTTGCTAAAAATTTATGTTGTTCCATCTGCAAGACGAGTGGAAAGCTGAGCTGAAACGTTCAACCAATCACAATTATGTCTGAGCTCGAGAACCCGGTAGTCTGTGGGTATAATTTAATTTACTTTTACAGGTTGTTAGGAGATAAGGTAAGATCTTATCTCTCAGCGGAAACGTTTATTGGGGCAAGAAGGGGGATTTTTGTGGAAGCAGAACGTGGGAGGCGGGTTGAAGCAGGAAGTGCATTTTTAGCCAAACGCTAGGAAATTTTTGCTCTTCTTTCCTTAGGAGGGGGCTAGATTGGCTCTTTGGAGAAGGCAAATGTAAGGCACTTCGCTCTCATTGAAGGTAATTCATAGGTACCTTTTTTGACTGCCTCTTTTCTGTCTGACAGTTCAATGGAAATGCCAGGATACCAAACAGGACAGGTGTACTCGAGGAGGATTGAGGAGAAATTGTTAATTTCTCCTCCTTGTCATTTCCTATCTTTAACCGATTGCTTTGGAATATTTTCAAGTGTGAAGGAGGATCCTCCCTCATCCTTAAATCTCTTTTTTATGTTAATTGTTAATTCCTCCATATTATTTTCTAAAATGAAAACCACTCTTAAAAAAATACTTACTTAAAAATATCTTTCCGGAAAGAGGGGAAAGAAGTGGTCATAAAGTATAAAAAATGTGTTATACTGTCATCGTCTTTGCGTTTTTCAATGGATAGTTTTTGTCCTTTTATGCCCATGAAATGTACTATAACAATGATTTTCTAAATAGCCAGTTTTGTTTATGTAAGTTTCGATTACTATTGACAACAGGCGCTGAATTGCTTGATTCGAAAATACTCGTTTTTTCGTTAATTTAGTTGAAATAAGGCTATTTAAATAACGTAAACAATTTTTTATGAAAACACTGACAACGGCCAAAATTCATAGAAATGATTTTAAGTCTCCAAAAATTAAGTTAATCTAATATTCAACTGGTCGATTAAGTGTTTTTCTAAACTCGTTCTCATTAACTCGCCGACTTATTTTTAACTCGTTTTTATTAACTCATCTTCTTATTTATATGCTTGCATGTACTTCAGTCGTATGAGTTTGTTGAATTCTTAGGAATTTGTCGACCACTTCTGAATATGTAGTTACTTCCGATTTTTACCAGTATATGCACTACTGTTAACAGTGCAATTATACAACATAAAACTTTCCTCGTCTTGTATATTCTACCACCCAATCATGGTTCCAGAGCTAGCTGCAACCTAGTAAAGAACAAACCACTGACCATAGTAATCAAAAATATGTTCTAAAAGAACTGGCTAGTGCGAAAAAATTGTCATTTGTTAGATGATTCAGGAACTGGAACTATTATTTCGATTAGTCTTGATAATAAAGGACAGGGAATCGGGCGACAAAGTCTGTCAGATATGCCACCATACCCCTGAGAAGCCACTTTTCAAGAGATACTTGTGCTATAGTATCCTGTAAAAAAAATATTTGTTTTTTGATCATCACGCATATGGAGATTTATTATAATATTTTCGTTACTACGGGCTAGACTTTGGAAAAAAGAAAAAAAAAGATGACCCACCAGTGTTTTACTAAAATGCGTTTAAATGTTTGATCACTATTGGTAAAGGTTCGTTTTTTACTTGAGATTGCAACTGAACAGAGGGTTAAGGTTTTTCAAAGTGTATGAGTTTGCCTTTTTTGAAAGCCCGCCTGCATCAGAATGGGTTGACCGAGATTCTTAGTCGAAAACTTATGGTCAACCAAGTACAGAGACCAAGTACAAACGCACAACAATGCTGTTCTCAAGAAGCTTGATCCTGCCGACACTAAAACCATCAACATAAAGATGTAAAATCGACTAGTTGAAGCTTAGAAAAATGTTGCTATTGCTGATGTAAAGGAAATCGTCTCAGTTGACATAAATAAAATTGAGGGCTTGTCACAGTTTTATCTAAAATGGGTCGAAAATTTGTATTGACTCAGGTAGGCTTGGAAATAACAATGGATGTAGACAGGGTGAAGTAGACCTCAAGGAAGACAAAACTTTGGACATTCCGTTGCATCGATATGTGACTACTATAAGTAGTGATTTGGGTAGGGTGTTCACAGACTATGCTAATTTTTAACCACATGTACTTGACTTTACTTGTGTCGTTGAATTGAATCGCTAAGAATAATAGTATGTTTCCCGTGGTTTAGCAATAAATTAATATCCTTACAAGTTATTTACATATTGGTTCTAGCAGAGACACGACGTATTACACTTGTCTGTAACCCTTGTATTTCTAGGGAAAGAGTGATTATGTTTGTTTCCGATCATTTGTAAAGTTTAAGACCTGTGATTATTTTGTTTTAAAATAAAGGATTTTTTTTTATTACAGGTAAAATCAGACCCTTACATTGTTCGGCAAATCCTTTCTCAAAGGAAATTTGAGGATTTAAACCGTCTAGTTGCTCTATATCAGACTAAAGCAACATCAGAGGTACATTGTTTAGTCAGAAGATTACTTGATAGACTTTTTCAAATAGAAGAAAGGATATGTGATATCTTAGTACTCTCTGCGCTGCCAATCGAGCTGCTTACGGAAGTACAAGCTATCAGTGAGGATTTTTCCAGTATTATTGAGTCGGCCAGCCTGCTTGTGTGTCTGTTCAAAAGTCAAGATTTTCTTGCTTTTAAGATACGGGGTATGTCTTGCTTTAAAAGTCAACTAACATACTAATGCTTTTGAGTATTGTTCTTCAAACGTTTATCTGTGAACTAGTGCTAGTCAACAAGACCTCTCAGAGACTGCTAGTTTATTAAACAAAACATTATTCACTTTGTTTTTAGCTCTTTTTGGCTCGTCAATATGTTTATCTTGTCGTTTCCTTTTCTGTGTCTGCAGTAGGGAATTTGTATCCTTATCGTGATTACTGTATTGATCTTCAGGCCCATATTCATTCTGATTCTGTGCAGTTTATACTTCTAAAATATGTCAAAGTTTATAAACTTATTGATACTCATCTCAGTCTGTCACAATGGTTTTTAATTAAAGTATAGTTATGGGGAAGTTCAATCCGCCACTTTGCCCCATGCTTATTCTTACTATCTATTCTTTGTCCAATAATCGAATCTGCTACAATTTTTTTAGGAGAATTGCCCCAGTGTAATCAGCGAATTTGATTTACCTTTATTTCAAAGGACTTGACTAAGAATAGAAAAATAAAAAAGTGAACTATCTTGCCAGAGGCTGGGTTGAAATTCGAATGTCTTTAATATGTCTTTGAACTGAAAAACGCACCTAAAATATTCAAACTAGAAACGTTAAATGCTGGTTGAATAATATTGGAACCATGGACATTCTAACCAATTAATACTAGCTGGTAAAATAAGCTGTAGTTCTCTGAGTTAAATTTGAATGTGATGCTATTTTTCTCAAGTCCTGTGGTGGCACAGTGGGTTTACCTCAGCTTGGTATTACTGGACCCCAGAGATCGAACCTGACCATAGCAATGCAATGTTGGACCGACGCAAGGACCTTAGCGGTTCATAATCGTCTTTAATCCGATACAAGTACAACAAATTATCTCGGTTCTGATTCTTAGCCTGATTCCGCGGCAATCCAGAGCGTGGCCAACTTATAAGATTGGAAACTCACATTATTGTTGATAAAAAAAAAACAACAAAAAAACCGACGTCATCTGCCTTTTGGTGTCCCTTGACATTTTCCAAGATTAATATTGTGTTTTTCCTCAAAGACAGAGATCAGACATACCAGTACACTGTTTGTACATATTTTTCTTTATTAGTAATTTGAAAATGCCAAGAAACGCCTGGCGTCGGAGGGATTTTTTCGTCAACATAGTGCCAGTTGCTACTTAAACCCTGTGCTTCAATTTCCAAATTCCAATACGATTACTGTATCCGATATGATTCCAACTATTTTTTTTATTTTTTTTTACGGTATCAACAACAACTACGTAACTTTGGTCTTCACATTGCCTAATGAAGCCCGGTATTAGACACATTTCTGATTCAAAAGCGAGCTATCTGCCATTTGTTTTGCTACCGAGTTTTGGGATTAGAAACTGATAACTTCAGAAATTTACTCGAAAGTGTGTCGCGTATCAGGAAGTTGAAAGTTCCTATTTAACACAGGTATAGTTAAGAAAACCAAAAGAAATAAGGAGGATTCTTCCTCTTAGAACCTTAATCTTTGGCATTTAATTACTTTTTCATAAAACTAAACCCAAAATGAACCTTTTCTTATTGCTAAAATGGCAAAAATAAAGAAAAAACATGTTTCCCCAGCTTCATCAAAGCATAACTCCTTTTATATACAAAATTTACAATTATCTTAATAGATGCCTATTCTCTTCTATAGCTGGCTCAACAAAGGGTAATTTACATTTTGTATAATAATAATAATTTATTTATCACCCACTTCACAAAACAGAGGTTAAGTGTATGTTACAATATATTAGAAATAAAAGTCTCGAACCTATTATAGAATAAATAAAACTAGCTCATTAATTTCAAATAATTCATATGCTGAATACCAAGTACCAAAGCTACTGCTGAAGGTCCTTAAGTAATACTAAGAATAAAACAAGGACAAAAAATAAGTATTTTCAAGAGAAGCAGATCAATTCCTTATCATCAATTACCCTGTTTGCAACTAATTAGTTAGTACTTCTGCCCGCAAATTAATTTAAAGATATTTAATTATTCTTTCTCAATTACTCCAAGCGTTAGCTATATTTTAATGCAAAAAAACGTAAGGTTTTCTTGCAGTAAGCGGAATTGCACAGTGGAATTGTTTTAAAGTGGGAAATGTTTACTCAATTGTAACTCCCATCTGCGGAAAAACCTTAATTATCACGGTTCTGGTTGGTCCTCCCGTTTCTAGTTTACTTGTCTGTCGTCATGTGTCCTGAAATTTTAGTATTTAATAGCCATCTAGTTGGTCCGGTTGTTACACACTTTATTATAATTTTCCTGATTAAGGCTTGGCTTTTTTGCATGGAAAGTCTCAAAGTAGGAATCAAATGTTAATCCAATATTATCCTTCATTTACGTTGCTTACAATTTCTAAACTTTAATACTTCGGATTAAATCTTATTCAAAATTTAGCAATATATTTCAATCAGTAGCAAATTCGATAGTCAATAAAAAAAGGATTATACATTGATTCTTTACATTAGTGTTATACTTGACATATATCGATTTAATATTATACGCAATAAATACTATGCGTGATTTTCCTAGATGAGGAAGATCACACCGGCACTTAAATTCAAAGAAACTTCCCCTGGCCTCCAGGGTATAATAGTTAAGTACATTGCAAGTTTCCAAACTGCTTCTTTCTTTATCCAATGTTTCATTTTCCAGCTGTTGCAACAAACAGGGAATTTTGGTAAAAGGCAAAGCTTCCATATATCTTTATCTTTATCCTCAGATATCAAACGTGAAAATCATTAGTTGACTATAAAACCGCTAAACCCCTGCCCTGGAACAAAAAGAAAACATTCCGAGCCTTATGGACTCAAATGGCGACCATTTGAATAAATATTTATATTTTCTAGAATTCTTGGCTACCTCTAGTTGTATCTCAGGAATTTTTGATGTAATAGAGAATCTTTACAAAATCTTGAACGAGCCTGAGCCTCCGTCTAACGCTGAACTAGCAATTGATCATTTGATATCTCTGGTTATGCAGCTTCATTTGAAAGCCTGTGATAAAAACTTGGTTATTGGACCATTGAGCAACTTAGATTCTGCCAAAGGACTGACTCAAAAGTTGATTCTTAACTTTAATCAATCAGGTATTTTAATATTTTCTGTTTGTTTCTAGGATTTGTTCATGTCCGAAATCTCGTTAATGTCGACATTCACCATCGAATGTCCAAATTTCTTTTTCTCTGCCTTGACTCAATTAGCCTTGCGAATCAGCTTTTTACTCTTATGCAAGTTTTGATGGTAAAAATTAACGTTAGGTTAGGTTAAATTAGGCTATAAATCTCAAAAATTGGTTAAAAACCTAATCTAACCAAACCTATCCTGTCACCATCAAACCTTGCATAAAACTGAAAAAGTTGACTGGTAACGCTGAACAAAAGGAAAAAATGTATTTCGGACATTCACCGGTGAATGTCAATATTTACCATTTTTTGACATTCATGGAATTGTGGATGTAACAATTTTACGTTATGATCACAAATCTATATATATAAAAATAAGTTGTCTGTCTGTGTGTCTGTCTGTGGATCAGGTGACGTCATGTTTCTGTGTCGACTGACGTCATGAAGTTAGTTGTCGTCATTTTTGCTATGACGATGACGTCATTAAAGATATTTAAGACATATATGTTCACGTAGAAATCTATCAATGTTTAAGTTTAAAATGACAGATGAACTTACCATGGCAAAAGCCGATGAAGATGCTCAAAGAGTCTATGCCAAAAAACTTGCTGCTGATAGAGAAATTCAGAAAAGAAAGCGTGCCGAGGAATCAAAAGAACAGCAAGGAAACAGGCTTGAGGCTAAAGAACGCAGAACCGCGCAGTTAGATGAAGATCCACCTGGACAGCGAGAGTCAAAACATATCAAAACTGAAAATGATAGCGATGATGATTGGGTTTGGGATTTTGACTTGGATAAGGTCATCAATGCCTACCAGATTTTAGTTAAAAAAAACAAAGGTTCGGCGATATGTATTTCATAGTGAAGCTGAAAAATAAAGAAGAAAAAGAAAACTGAAAAAAGAAAAAATGTAAAAAACTAAAAAAATACTAAAAAGAAAAAACACTCAAAGAGAAATTACAGACCGGGACACAAATGACGACCGGGACAGAGGGAATATAAATAACGACCGGGACACTCAAAGAGAAATTACAGACTGGGATACCGGGACACAAATGACGACCGGGACACAGGGAATATAAAGGCTGGAAGATACATAAGCAGTAATGAAGCTGTTTGGCGAATTCTTTCATTTCCGATACATGAACGTAGTCCAGCTGTTGTTCACTTAGCGGTACATTTACAGAATGGTCAACGTGTTTATTTCTCGGAAACCAACGTGCAACAAAGAGCCCTGAATCCACCGGATAGAAAATTAACACCTTTTTTTTCGCTTTGCAAAAATGATTCTTTTGCAAAAAAACTGCTGTATACTGAAGTGCCTTCGTATCACACGTGGAATACTAAAAATAAAGTATTTGAACGTCGAAAACAGGGTAAGTCAGTCGACGGCCAACCTACCATCTTCAAAGATACCACGATAGGAAGACTCTACACCGTTCACCCCAATCAACATGAATGCTTCTTTCTAAGCCTGCTTTTGGTGAATGTACCCGGTCCGACATCCTTTGAGTATTTGAGAACTGTAAACGGTACTATACATGACACTTACCGTAGTGCATGTCAAGCTCTGAATTTATTGGAGAATGACCAACACTGGGATAACTGCATCAATGACGCGTGCGAAACGTCAACCCCAATTCAAATTCGTGCATTGTTTGGCATCATTTTAACAACTTGCTCTCCATCAGCTCCTACAGAGTTATGGGAAAGATATAAGTCAAAAATGTCCGAAGATATACTCCATCGAAAACAGTTAGAGACGTCAGATATGACTTTTGATTTTACATCAGAAATTTATAACTACACTTTAGTTATTATATAAGATTTGTGCGTACGTATGGCAAACAAACCTCTTCAGGATTTGGGAATGCCTTCACCTAACCGTATCGCTGCTGTTTCGACATGTGTAGAATTGGATCGTGAACAAAGTTACAGTACGAGTGATCTATTGTCGTATGTACAAAATAACATTTCCAAGTTAACGACGGAACAAAAAGACATTTATGATACGATAGACTCAATTTCAGGACGTATACAACTACCTGCTGATTTCTGTAATTTAGTGACGTCCAAAAATGAATTGATTGAAAAAGTATTTCCGAATATTCTAAAAAATTATAAAAATAATAAATGGCTAAGTGAAAGAGCGATTCTCGCACCCAAAAATATAGACGTCCAGGAAATCAACAATATTGTTTTGACCAAGATTCGAGACCAGGCAGTCCTTTACAAGTCAGTCGACACAGTTTTGGAACCAAATGAAGCGGTTAATTATCCATCTGAATTTTTTAATTCCATAGATCTTTCAGGGTTTCCACCACACGTGCTACAACTAAAAATAGGCGTACCAATAATACTTTTAAGAAATATCAACCCACCAAAGCTTTGCAATGGCACGCGACTTGCCGTAAAAAAAACAATGGAAAACCAAATAGAGGCCACAATCTTGACAGGGCCTTTTGAGGGTGAGGCTGTTCTTATTCCTCGCATTCCCATGATTCCAACGGATCTGCCTTTTCAATTTAAAAGATTGCAATTCCCAATTCGATTAGCATTTGCAATCACCATTAACAAAGCTCAAGGTCAATCATTAGAAAAATGTGGTATAGATCTTAATACTGATTGTTTTCCCATGGACAATTGTACGTTGCATGTTCGAGGGTCGGTAAACCTGACAATCTATTTATATGCAGCGACAATTGGACAGCGAAGAATGTTGTATATTCGCAAGTTTTACGCAGTTAATTTGTATTGTATCTATCTATCTATCTATCTATATAAAAACGAGTTGTGTGTATGCATGTTTGTTTGTTTGTAAAAAGAGCGTTTGCATATGACGTCATTATTAGTACATACGGCTTTGTATATGCACAGACAATGGGAAAGCCAAGAATGTTGTATATTCGCAATTTTTACGTAGTTTAACTCCTGCAGACGAAATGAATGCTTGCCTGAAAAATTCTAATTTATGGGCACACGTAAAAATATTAAAATTAACTACAAATATGCGTGTCCGATTGCAAAACGATGACTCTGGTCAAACATTTTCAGATCAATTGCTGGCAATTGGAAACGGAAAGCTCCTAGTAGTGGGAAAGCCAAAAATGTTGTATATTCGCAATTTTTACGTAGTTTGAAACACATATATAAATCTATATATATTCACAGGTGGGACACAGGGACACAACTACAATGGCGCGTAACTAATATGGCGCGTAACGACTTACGCGCGCGGGGGGGGCTTGGGGGGGGGCGCGAAGCGCCCCACCAACTAGGTGTTGGGGTGGCGCGAAGCGCCACCCCAACAGCTAGTATATCTATATATATAAAAATAAGTTGTCTGTCTGTGGATCAGGTGACGTCATGTTTCTGTGTCGGCTGACGTCATGAAATTAGTTGTCGTCATTTTTGCTATGACGGTGACGTCATTAAAGATATTTAAGACATATATGTTCACGTAGAAATCTATTAATGTTTAAGTTTAAAATGAATGATGAACTTACAATGGCAAAAGCCGATGAAGATGCTCAAAGAGTCTATGCCAAAAAACTTGCTGCTGATAGAGAAAGTCAGAAAAGAAAGCGTGCCGAGGAATCAAAAGAACAGCAAGGAAACAGGGTTGAGGCTAAAGAACGCAAAACCGCGCAGTTAGATGAAGATCCACCTGGACAGCGAGAGTCAAAACATATCAAAACTGAAAATGATAGCGATGATGATTGGGTTTGGGATTTTGACTTGGATAAGGTCATCAATGCCTACCAGATTTTAGTTAAAAAACAAAGGTTCGGCGATATGTATTTCATAGTGAAGCTGAAAAATAAAGAAGAAAAAGAAAACTGAAAAAAGAAAAAATGTAAAAAACTAAAAAATACTAAAAAGAAAAAACACTCAAAGAGAAATTACAGACCGGGACAGAGGGAATATAAATAACGACCGGGACACTCAAAGAGAAATTACAGACTGGGATACCGGGACACAAATGACGACCGGGACACAGGGAATATAAATGACGACCAGGACACAGGTATTTAAGAATATCGTTCAAAGACAAATTTTTAATTGTAAGAAGACGTTGAAAGAGAAATTTCTAATTGTAAAATGACTGAAGAACCTACAATGGCAACGGTACCACCATCGAAGTAGATAACCAGTGGGTTTACGGCCAACCTACCATCTTCAAAGATACCACGATAGGAAGACTCTACACCGTTCACCCTAATCAACATGAATGCTTCTTTCTACGCCTGCTTTTGGTGAATGTACCCGGTCCGACATCCTTTGAGTATTTGAGAACTGTAAACGGTACTATACATGACACTTACTGTAGTGCATGCCAAGCTCTGAATTTATTGGAGAATGACCAACACTGGGATAACTGCATCAATGATGCGTGCGAAACGTCAACCCTAAGTCAAATTCGTGCACTTGCTCTCCATCAGCTCCTACAGAGTTATGGGAAAAATATAAGTCAAAAATGTCCGAAGATATACTCCATCGAAAACAGTTAGAGATGTCAGATATGACTTTTGATTTTACATCAGAAATTTATAACTACACTTTAGTTATTATAGAAGATTTGTGCGTACGTATGGCAAACAAACCTCTTCAGGATTTGGGAATGCCTTCACCTAACCGTATCGCTGCTGTTTCGACATGTGTAGAATTGGATCGTGAACAAAGTTACAGTACGAGTGATCTATTGTCGTATGTACAAAATAACATTTCCAAGTTAACGTCGGAACAAAAAGACATTTATGATACGATAGACTCAATTTCAGGACGTATACAACTACCTGCTGATTCCTGTAATTTAGTGACGTCCAAAAATGAATTGATTGAAAAACTATTTCCGAATATTCTAAAAAATTATAAAAATAATAAATGGCTAAGTGAAAGAGCGATTCTCGCACCCAAAAATATAGACGTCCACGAAATCAAAAATATTGTTTTGACCAAGATTCGAGACCAGGCAGTCCTTTGCAAGTCAGTCGACACAGTTTTGGAACCAAATGAAGCGGTTAATTATCCATCTGAATTTTTAAATTCCATAGATCTTTCAGGGTTTCCACCACACGTGCTACAACTAAAAATAGGCGTACCAATAATACTTTTAAGAAATATCAACCCACCAAAGCTTTGCAATGGCACGCGACTTGCCGTAAAAAAAACAATGGAAAACCTAATAGAGGCCACAATCTTGACAGGGTCTTTTGAGGGTGAGGCTGTTCTTATTCCTCGCATTCCCATGATTCCAACGGATCTGCCTTTTCAATTTAAAAGATTGCAATTCCCAATTCGATTAGCATTTGCAATCACCATTAACAAAGCTCAAGGTCAATCATTAGAAAAATGTGGTATAGATCTTAATACTGATTGTTTTTCCCATGGACAATTGTACGTTGCATGTTCGAGGGTCGGTAAACCTGACAATATATTTATATGCAGCGACAATTGGACAGCGAAGAATGTTGTATATTCGCAAGTTTTACGCAGTTAATTTGTATTGTATCTATCTATCTATCTATCTATATAAAAACGAGTTGTGTGTATGCATGTTTGTTTGTTTGTAAAAAGAGCGTTTGCATATGACGTCATTATTAGTGGATACGGCTTTGTATATGCACAGACAATGGGAAAGCCAAGAATGTTGTATATTCGCAATTTTTACGTAGTTTAACTCCTGCAGACGAAATGAAACGAAATTCTAATTTATGGGCACACGTAAAAATATTAAAATTAACTACAAATATGCGTGTCCGATTGCAAAACGATGACTCTGGTCAAACATTTTCAGATCAATTGCTGGCAATTGGAAACGGAAAGCTCCCAGTAGTGGGAAAGCCAAAAATGTTGTATATTCGCAATTTTTACGTAGTTTGAAACAATATATAAATCTATCTATATTCACAGGTGGGACACAGGGACACAACTACAATGGCGCGTAACTAATATGGCGCGTAACGACTTACGCGCGCGGGGGGCTTGGGGGGGGGGGTGCGAAGCGCCCCTCCAACTAGGTGTTGGGGTGGCGCGAAGCGCCACCCCAACAGTCTATATATATATATATATGTATAATACCGTCAATGTCCCGAAATTGTTGAATGTCGATATTCACTGGTGAATGTCCGAAATACCTTATTTTGTTGAAAGTTAACTTTTTCTATTTAATGCAAGGTTTGATGATGACATGTTAGGTTAGATTAGGTTTGCGTGGGTTAGGTTTTTAACCCATTTCTGATGTTTATAACCAAATTTGACTTAACCTAAACTAACATAATTTAACTTAACTTTTACCATCATAGCTTGCATAAGACTGAAAAAGCTGACTCGCAAAGCTAATTTAATTCAAGCATGAAAAATAAATTTCGGACATTCGGCGGTGGATGTCGACATTCACCTGCCAATACCAAGAGCAGTGACTAACTTATATATTTTTTTTTTAATACTATGCTTTGCTACTATTAACAAAATAAAAGTAAAAAGAAGTGAAGTACGTTTCAGGACGCCCCAATGGAATGTATTATCTCCCTTTTGACTTGACGACTTATTGCTGGTAGATTCTTGACTTAAACTATTTATTTTACTTTAGTTTTTGAAAGATTCTTTCATTGACAATCTCGATTTTCGATTTGGTTAGATTGATCAAAACGTTTTTGAATATTGGTAATTATTTTGCTGTTGTTCCTGACGAATGCCCTGATAAGGATGGGCTGGGTGTAAAAGGTTGGGATTTTTCCGGTGTTATGAGATGGTTTTGGATATCTGCTCCGTCATAAGTCCCCTTCTCTATCCCTATCCCCAACAGTGAAATCCTGCTTGCGTGGCCTCATACTGACATCAGAGTGGAATTTTCAGTCCTACTGGGTAACCTTAAGGAAATTATAGTCTAGTAAACGACTCAGCATTTGCTCTTGATTTTGATGAATGGATAATTTTTCTGGGTTTTGTTGGTTTTGGTGGGCGTTTTTGGGCTGAAAAATTTCTTCCTAGCTAAGCTATCTATTATAGATTGCCTCCCCATAATAGCATAATATTTGTAGGTATGAATATATAATGAATCTGAGGGCTGAAAAACTTCTTCCTAGCTTAGTTATCTATTATAGATTGCCTTCTTACAGTAGCATAATATTTTTAGGCATGAATTATATAATGAACCAGAGGTTATAGGCTTGAAATTGTCTGTGCAGAATTTCAACTCCTATTGCTAGAAGAGCAGGGCCTATTGTGGAAAACCATTCTGTGATCAAGATGGTTCCAGGATTGCTCAAAGTCTCATTCAACTGGAGGTCCCAGGGAATTTTTGCTGCCCAGTTCTAAACCTGCATGTGTGCTACATGTAGATTTGAAAATATATGTTAGTTCCCGTCCTGCTCTGGTTCTGGAACCATTGCTTTTCCTAAGGCCATAATAATTCCAATGACTTAAATACTATGAGTATTACAACTAAAAATGTTGCGACAAATTCATATCTTTGGGGTAGGAACCACAAAATTAGGTGATATAGACTTTATTTACTCAGGCAGGAAGGATGGGGTGAAAAGACAGGAACTAGGGTTAAAGATAAATAAGGAAGCTGTTTAGGGTTGTTTTGGTTGGGAAGGTATTAATAATAGAATGCTGATCGCTCATTTTGTGACTAAAAAGGGCAGGGTATCAGTCACAGAAGTATATGCTCATGTAGAACCGACTGATGGAGATAGTAGTGACCAGATAAATTTAAATTAAAGCTAAAGAAACAAACAGACTGGATCCAAGGTAGAAATTTGGTATTTTCAATAAGCGGTTTTAATGCCTGGGTTGGTAGTAATAGGAATAGATAGTAATAGCCTCTGTAATTTTTGAGTCAGAACAGATAACAGTGATGGTTACAGACTGCTGCAATTTTGTAGTTATAACAATCTAGTTATAACTATTTGGTCATAAAATGACTCATAAGTTCAGATGGTATTCAAATGATGGTACGAAAGCTAACCTTATTGTTTATGTTATTGTAATCGAAGACTGGCAGGATCGATACAAAACACTAGGGCATTTAGTACAGCTTTTATTGATTTCCAATGTAAAGATACCACCTAGTACTGTCTAGGGCCAATTTAAAGCTGGAATGTAGGAGGGGTAAGTACCTTCCGGGAAGTTATGACGTTAGTAGACTTCCGGGTGAGAATTTGAGAGAAACTTTCCAGGAGCAATTGAATGCTAAACTGGAGAGTATAAAATTTGACAATTTAGGAGATAAATGGAATAATTTTAGGAAAATAGTTTGTGAAGTCGCTGATGGTGTCTTAGGGAAGAAAGTTTGGAACACAGCTAGGAATATTAGTGAAAAGGCTTTCTGGTTAATAGAGAAAAGAAGGGCCTGTACCATAATTACTTGAGCAATAGATTATATGAAAATAAGAGGAACTTAAAAATGTTGAGAAAATATTAAAATGTGAATTAAGAAGGTGTGAAGTGGAGATCATGGATAAAATGCCGGAGATCTGGAAGATGCAGTCAGACGGCACAGTAATAAAATATTGTACTGGCATATTAATGAATTGAGGGAAAATAGTTGATCTGGACTAGTCTCAATTAAAGATAGGAATGGTGGCACCACGCAGAACATTTTGAAAATTTACTAAACCGTGATAGTTACAAAGAAAAGATGTAGAAAAGAATTAAAAGGTTTCTGACACTTTGGATGTAAAGGAAGCTTCATTTGTGAGAAAGAATTAGTGACAGTATTAAAAGGACTAAAAATTGACAAGTCCCCAGGTACTGATAGTGCGGTAAATGAATTGTTTAAATATGGTGCTTGTGGGTTTAAATATAAGTTACAGAAGATTATGAAGATGATTTTTGAAAAATAGGAAAACTCTAAAACCCATCCACAATAAAGGTGGTAAAAGTATGTTAATTATGGAAGCATTAGTCTTGTTTTGGTCGGAAGTAAATCACGTAGTGTGATGATTTGTTTAGACTTAAAGATGCTGTAGATAACATTTTAAGAGAAGAGGAGTGTGGTTTTAGTAAGGACAGAGGATGCTTCGCCCAAATTTTGGCTCTTTGACTGATAATTGACAAGTTCCTGAGTCACCAAACGTCTTTAGTTCTCAGTTTTGTAGATAATGAGCAAGCGTTTAATTCTGCTGATGAAGAGCTTTAGCGAAGGTCTTATCCTTGTAGGGTATAACAGATAAATACATTAAGGTGATTAGTAATTTGTACAAAAATAACATTGCTGTGATTAAGATAGGAAGTGAGGTTAGTAGCTATTTTCGTATAAGTCAGGAGTTAAGCAGGGTAGTGTTCTATTCCCATTTATATGGATTATTTTGATGGACTTTGTCCTAAAGAGCACAACAAAGGCTATGGGAGAACACAGAATCAAACGGGGAAGTAAAACACTCCTAGACTTAAATTATGCTGATGATTTAAGCATCCTAGATGAAAATGTTAGCGAAATGAGTGAAATTTTAGAAGTTTTGCGAGGACAGGGCATAAAAATAGGTTTGAAAATCAATGCCAAGAAGACTAAATCCCTATGACTAGGAATAAGTTAAGGTGAAGAGGTGATGCTGGGTAACGGGAAAATTGATCGAGTAGACAGCTTCACTTACCTAAGTTGTATTATTAGTAAAACAGTGGGTACAGTGAAGATGGTAATAGCCAAGGCCCAGGTTTTTTTTCACAGTTGAAAAAAGTTTGGAAGAATAGAAGTTTGTGAACGAATATTAAAATATTGGAAGCCACAGTGATGACAAGTATGGTTCAGAAGCATGGGCGTTTCGAAAAAAGAAGAGGATTTGCTAGATGTTTTCCAGAGAAATTGTCTATGGACTGTTTTGTGGTACCCGACTGACTGATCGTACCTGAAATAGTAAGCTGTAGGAAAATTTGGTTCAGTTCCACTTTCTAGATCTATAGTGAGAGAAAGGATGAGATGGCTAGATCGCACTTTGTGGATGACAGATCGCTAAATGCTGTCCTTGTCGGTCAAACGAAAAGCGGGTTGTCCCTGAATAGGGTGGGAGGAAGTCGAAAGGAAAGATTTAAGAGAAATGGGAAGCTCTTTAGAGGGTATAAAGAAGGCGTCTTTGAATAGATGGGGATGCCGGAGGAGCGTGCGTAGCTGTATTGGCCTCAGCCGGCTTTGTGCTGCAGTGAGTTGTCAGTAACACTAGTTGTTGTATTTTTGTGTTGACAAGTATTAATTGAAAAGTTGAAGAACTGATTGGGGTTATAATAGGAGAAGTTGGATTTTTAGGCTTCTATACTTCGAATTTTCATGGATAGGGGTCTTTTACGCAAGTTTTGAGACCTACCCCGTTTACTGTTAACTGGTATGCTCGGAAGTAAAAGTTTGGATTTGTAAATCTAAATTACAGCATGATCGTCAACGAAAAATAGCTGATGAAACGAGTTGTGGAAGTTTGTAGCTGGTAGTAGTTTCCAAAAATAATTATTACTTTTATTCATTTCCATAAAGATTTTAGCTAAAGTTAAAATCATTATCATTATCATTAATTATCATTTTAAAATTAATTAATTAAAAACCATTATATTATTAAATAATTTGTAACCTTATTATTAAAGATTGGAAAAGATTATTATTTGTAATAGATTATTTCCATAAAGATTACAATCTTTATTTATATAGTTGCACGCTTAATTTTTTAACTCTAAGTGGAATCAGGGATTTTTCTTAAAGTGTAGCTTATTCATTTTGACCGCAGAGGCTCTATCAAAATATTGCGCTAGAAGGAGAGTAGATATCATAATGACAACTCATTGCATTCTCTGCTTTTAGTGTCATCACTCTGAAGGCTTTCTGTCTTGAACAGTAAAGCTTCCACGCAACTAGCCTTATTTGAATCTTTGTTTTAGATAGAGAAAATATGTATCCTTTCTTTCTATTGCTTACCATTTATGGCTTGATTACTCTCTGAGGGATACTTGGAAATGAATTTATTCTTCAAATGAGTAAGCCTCCAAGTAAATCTTTTTGGTATTCATTACATCAGTGAACTTCGGGGGACTACTCCATTGTCATCCATTAAGTCTTCTGAGGAAATCATATAAAAAAATTACAAAAAAGACAAGGACGACTGTTAGCCTCAACATTTTTCAAGTGACCTGAATTCGAACTACGTCAAAATTGTGTCCACAGTTTGTATTACCTGTGCATGAAAATTGGCTCTTATTATTCTCTCTTCAGAGAAGGCCTATAGGAGTGCCAATATTGGGGGTTGGACCACTGAAGGGCTGGTCCCGCATTTCTGCTCCTTTCTCCGTGATTGTGCAACTGCATGATTTTTTTAGTCTCATTATATGCTAACCAATACAAAGGATGACCTGATTCATTGTTTTGTTTGACCGAAGGAAAGCAAACCTAAAAGAAACGAAACGAGGAAACATGCCTAAAGCCAAATATACGTAACAGCGGGCAAAACAGATGCCATATGCTATTTATTTTCCAGCTAAAATGCCATTCAGTCTTCAACTTCTATGGCGTTTAAGCAACAGTCTATCCCAATCTAATATGCCTTTCTTTTTAAGCACTTAATTCAGCGAATGAAGGAAATGAAGAGGAGAAGGCCTTAAAGTCGATGCTTTTGGATGTATTCAACGATGAAAAGGCTGCTTCCCTTTTCTATGAAACCGATCTTCAAGTTATGATTGACATTGTTTTAAGAAATGTAACGAATTCTGATCCTGGAAGTAAAGTAAGATTTATATATCCTTCTGTTCTTTCTCACTCTTTCCTAAAGTTATTCTAGCTAGTTTAAAGCTATTTCTTCTTTTTTTCCCCCTATATTTTCTCTTAGTTTTGTTTTCTCAAGACCTAAAAATAAACCAAGAATGTTTGAAAAAAATTTAATGTTACCTTCACGATATTCTTTAGATCACTCTCCGAATCGATAATCCGCTGCAAAAATCTGTTTGCAAGAATGATTCCTTTCTGCCAGATGATTGCTATTCCGACCAGAGGCATCTGATGTAAGTGTATCTCATTAAAGACGATTCCGAACTTGGCTTAGCTTTTGCTAAGCTTGGTGGTGTTGCTAATATCAACAAGGAAAACATGTGTGAAAAGGTTCGAGTTATTTTAAGAAATTCATGCTGACTTGTAACTTACCTGTCTGTTGTAATAGATTATCCTGATTGTTTTAGGCCTAAGGAAAACAAAACTGCATCAATCGCTGAAAATCTCTAATAATAACTTGGATCCATTCAATTTGACAGGTATAAATAGCTTGTAAGATAAACGGCTAGTTGCAAGTTACTAATAGCGATCCACTAGAACAAGAAGACTGCATGTTGGCCTGTTTGAAATGAGTGCTGTCGAATGATGCTAGTATTGTTAAAAATAGCACATCTCACAAAAGTCCAGTTTCGTAATTTAAGGATTCAAGGTTATACTTCATCAACATCCTCAAGACAGCGTGAGTTACAGAGGTTACGGTACGTTATTTTGATGTCAGAATCTCACTATTATCCAGGAAGTATTCACTTCTTAATGTGCCTAAATTCAGTCATTTTGAAAGAAATCGTCTTTAATCTCTGACTACAAAACAAGCATTTGAGCAATTTCAATTTGTTTTATTTTAGACTAATGCTTAAAATATCGCTTATATTAAACTTTCTTTACTTAATACCTTTTAACAATGTTCTTACGTTCCTCCCACAAAGCACAACAACAACAAAAACTACTCGTTGGCTAGATTTTGAAGTAGCCCGAATCCTTTGTTCAACAGATGGATTCTGAATTTAAAAATAATTCGTTAAAGTGTTCTTAATTTTCTTGAAGCTGAGCAGCAGCAAGTTGAATAACTCTTTTGAACAGGACCTACGTTGGATCTCTGAATCTCATAATCTGAATCTCTGTTCTAAATCTATTACAAAGTCCTAAGCTTCTTATTTTTAAGGTACTCCCCATTCTGCAGCCACACAATTTCAGCAGGATGGATCACGTTCTATGCTGCTTTCACAAGTTAACCATATCCCTTTTTTGTACCGTATAATATTGGAAAGCTTTAACGCCTTAGTCATACATGCACCATGTTCTTTACCGTAGGGGGTAAAACGAAATGTAGAACAAAGGTTTTAGTCTTATATTGCAATTTTTCCTCAGTTTTATCTGGCTTATTGGGGATTAAGTGTGCACCAAATATTTGAGGTTTTATTATTATTAATGTAGTTCTTTTTCGCTCTAGGACCGAACTTTTAATCTGAAACTGATTGATCGATTATTGCACTCTACTAGCTGGAAAACTATGGGTTATAAATTCAGCGAACTAAGGTCCCTTTTGAAAAATATCGAGCATGAAGAAGCAGTTCTAGGAGAGATGCCAACCAGCACCATAGAGGATCACGAAATTGTCAAATCAATCACGCTTTTGCTATCTTAGTGTTTCATCGTCTTTGCCTCTATGTTCTTTTTTATTTAAACGTTTGATGTTTTATCTTTAAAGAATTTGTAAATTTTTGTAAATTTTTGTAAATTTTATTGACACAGACGCGAGGCACATCTTATTAGAAACTTCGGATATTATCACAAAATTTTCGATGCTTCTAAATTGACTGGTTGTCATTACAATTCCTCTGGTAGATTTTCAGTCGTTTTTTGGCAGTAAATATAAAATTCTGGAAAACTGCATATTGTTGACGTAACAGCTCGTCAGCTAAAAAAGGAACTACATTGCATAATATAAAATTCGAAAGCTTTTCTCCAGCTTTATTCAACATTTAGTTTAATACGATCGTCCTGAGCAAAAAAAATAATAAAAAAGTCGAGTTACAGAGGAAATATAGAATTTTTCTTGTCTTCAGAGGGCGATAGAAAGTCGTGTTTGGAGTTATTCAGCGTATAATTAGTAATAAGAAATTAAATCGAGCGGATTTTCTTATCTAAGTTACTTTTTGGTTGTGAATCTTCACGAATTACAAAAAAAGAATGAGGACAACAATTTATACCCTCCAATCTTGGAGGGAGTAAAAGCGCCCTTAAAAGGAAGGGGAAAGAATCGTTAAATAGGCTTTTTACTCGTTGTAATGTCTGCTTTGAACTTATACATGCGAAAAATTAAATATACAGATGTAAAATCTGCTAAATTTAAAGGTAGGTTACACAGTCCGCTTCTTCTGTATAAGTCTTAAATGTCTCCTATGTGACCAATTTCATTGCCAATGATCTTGGATAGCCCAGTATTATCTGCCCTGCGACTTTCAGATTGCATTTTTACTACATTTATCGTAAATACTAAAACACTGATCGATGTTTATTAAACACATCGTTAAACAGTTTACTCCTGGGCAATTATTTCTGTGTTGAAACGCAAAAAGATAGCAGATAGCATTGGCGCTGAGCATGCGCAACTGAAAAGGAAATCGTTTTTAAGACTAAATAGACACGTGTGACAAGCTCCCCCCTCTTCGTTAAACAATCGGAATCCTAATTTTTATAGACTTCTTTTTTTTGTTCTGAAAAATAACCGACATTGTTTTTGATTTGCTTCACCCAAGTGTAATAACCGTTCTCGGACTCTTGGATCTTGAAAAAACGACATCGAAATTTAGATACGGAAAATGACCCTGTGTCACTAGGAGCACCCGTAGAACCTGACTATGGAAATAAATTTTGAACGCTTTACATCAACTGAGCACAATGATCTGTTCTTTCTAGTCTCTTTTCTTGCCCTAGTATTTGCTTTTTGTTGTCCAAATTTATGATGTAATTATAATAACTGTTTTGTATGTCGAATAGGCATTGTATTGAATGAAGTTTTATCGAGTGAATCTTATTGGATGAATTAATAAAAATATTAAGAACAATTTTTGGTTTGTTTTCTTATATACAAACAGAAATTAGTTTGTTCAGTAAATGATAGTCCAAAGGAAAACTGCAAAGAAAAAAAAAAAAAAAAAACAGTGAAAGGATACGGCATTAGACTGAAAGTCCAAACCGGCAGTGTTGATCTCCGTCTCAAGGCCCTTCAGTAAGGAAGTGTAATGAAAGTCAGACATCCTGTGCTTTCGCTTACCCTTCCTGCTTACCATCCCCGGATTTCTCCAATTACCCATTTAGAGCTGGGTCGAATCTGGTTGAGCTTACCGAGTCACGCCACTGGCCCCTGTCCCAAAATAAATAACTGGCCACACCAGGAATCAAACCCTCGCCCTTTGGACAAGATTTCAAATTCAGCGCGCCATCGATTTGGTTAGGACGAAAAACAATATTATAGGACAAAGAAATAATAGTATAATATAAAAAACATGGATTTGTAGACACCTACAAGGTAAAATAGCGACAGCCGGATTCGCGCCGTCCGCTCAAACCATGTCTCGTTTCCTTTTTTTAATGACTAGCAATTTAGTTAGGAGTTCCGATGATTAAAAAAAAAAAAAAAATCATCAACATAACCGTCCGAGAGGAAAATGCACTTTTAATTGTTTTTTGAAGTGGAACTCGAAATTTGTGCCAGTCTACGGTTTGGATAGGTCTGAGGGAAGACCATTGGCCCTAAATTGTCTGGAAATTGATTTAGATCGGAGAATTGTCTCTTAAAAAGGGCGTGCGTTCGGCCACAATTGCAATCAAATTTTGCATGTCTTGATTAATTTCCCACAATATTTAAATAGACTTTCATTGATAACAAAAAGATATGCCACTTGAAAAAGATCTTTTTAGGTGGAATTGAAGCTCCTACAGCAGGCAAAATGTCATAGAACATATATACTCGCGTGACGACGACTATTTCCCAATAAAAGCTGCCTTTTTAAATTACTTGTGTTCCGGACTTTAGGTTAACAAATAGCCTATTAGTAACATTGGGTACTGGACAAAAGTCGCTTCATTTGATCCAAAAAGGTCAATGTTTGAAATATTCTCGAAAAAAAAACAAGTTCTTTTTAATTAATTAAGGATATCTTGACGCATGCTTTCTTCATTCGACAGCTTTGTAATAAAAGTACTTAGGGGACGTACTGTTTTCTGGAGCATTTTCTGTCAAAATATGTTTTTAATGAAAGTCAGGCGGTAAAGCTTTTCTGTCCAAAGCGGTTATTACTTCTGCTAACCGTTTTAGGAGACGTAAACGACGTCAAAAATTTAAAAGGTAACTACTTGAAACGCTCTGGACTATTTGTCAGATATGTTCCGCATGCTAACCACGGAGAACTTGCTCCCTTCACCAACTGAGGTCGAACCGATCCTAAACTCCGGAAAGGAATAACTAGGACTTTTACTACCCGCTGTGTTAGATTTTTTTTTATCTGGTAATCAATTTTACAGAATGCACTCAGAGCCGTTCCCAGGGTTGTTGGCGCCAGGGGACAATCAATTACAGTCCCCCCCCCTCCCGACTCAAATATAAGCAAAAAAAGGCCAAGTCAAAGCGGGCATTTTCCCAGCCTCGGTGCCCCCAAGCCACGGCACTAGGGGAAAACTCCTCCGGTTGCCCTCTACCCCTAGGGAGGGCTCCGTGTGTACTGATGATTATTGTTTGGGGGCCCTCATCCACTGCTTCCAAAAAAGGTTGTTTCGGGCCCTAATCTTCAGATGGCATAACTGCGACATCGGCTCTTATAACTCACCGAGATTGACTAAGGTTAAATTACTCCTTCGCTATAAATGTCCTGACGGTAATAGTTTAGGCACCTCCCCCTCCCCCAACATTGGTTAAATTGATAGAACAGGCAAAATTAAAGATCCTAGACCTTACTTCCCACCAAGTATGTTTGAGACTCAATAGCCTATTCTTGTGTATGTCTCAATGACAAGAACATAGTAGAGCCTTTCCATTCTCTACTGCGGTCTAATCGGGTCCTGATCCCTAGGGCCACAACTTGGACATCAGTTCTTCCTTTCCACCTATTTTCGTTAAACACCATCTGGTAAATAGCCTGATAGCCAAATCGAAAATTCCATTCAAAAACAAAATTTGCGGTTTTCAGATTGAAAGATCAGTTTTTTATCTCCCAGCCCAGAGTCTGATATAAATGATACCTGAAGACTATGCTGTTGGAGCTAGGACATTTCATTCACTTTCTTATTTATACTTTTTAAATGGCTATAAAATTGTAATCCAGTTTCTTACCAAAAAAGAGAAGAAATTTGCGAAAATTAACTGGCGATATCTGTCATTTGTTCCACGATTCTAACATACAAACATTTCGAATTGGCATTTCTTACTGTTACTAAACTACAGATTATTAATATTCACAAAAGGAACAACCTACGATACAATTGTTACGCCTATCTCATCAACAAATTCATCTTATTTACTTAAATCCTAAAAAAGTGTAATTAACCGGTAACCATTCTTGTTCTTTGAATGCAGCAACAAGAAACAATTATCCTTTTTCTAAGAAACACGTTTAGAGGATACTCAGGCAAAGACCAGATGCCTCAGGAATCGAAAAAAAAATGAAATATGCCCGACACTGAAGGCATCCAAAAAGAAATACTACAGCCTCGTAATATACCAATAAGCTCCTTCCACTGCTTTCTTTATTAAAAAAAAGTAATATCACAAACATTTCATCTACATTTGTTCCTCTATGAAACCAAATTCATCTACCTATTAACTTTTTAAATAAAACAGCGTTAACGAGCTTTTGTCTCGCGCCTCTGAAATAATTATACGACATATAACTTCAACTAATACTATGACTTTCTTATGACCTACTCACCAAACAGAAAAATATGTGCTGCCATATATCGAACTTGCACAATCATTGCTAGGCTCTAGAGAATCCACATTCATTTTCTGATCATTGCTTTTGGATATCATGTTGAATATTGAGAAAGAAAATTCCTTGCTTTTTAATTAGGGTATTTTGAACATGGTTTTTCAAAAAGACACTTATTTATATCAAATTCATCATTGAGCCCATGGATTTTCAAAGACAGAAGATATTTTCAAAAGAAATGCTTAATTGTGGTAGTCTTTTCAGCTTAAAAAGCATATGCGGAATATTAAACACTTGTTCTATACACTTAATTTAGTGCCGGTTCATAAATTTCTAATTAACCTTGCTGTTGAGAAGGATCGGGAATCATTTGTTGACTGGAGGGATCCTGGGCTTGTGCTGAAGATGGAGGCCTGAAATAAGAAACCGAACCATTATTTTCAGTGAGAGGAAGTTATAGTGTAGGAAGTATTTATATATTTGTTTTGGTACACGGTTTCACCCTCCTACTTCTTATAGAATACATTTTTTTTCTTTTTTTTTTGTTAGTAGCAAACCCGCGCAAGCGATGCTTTTGTTGTGCTAACGATTGATTTTTTTCGCTGATTTAAAAAAATAAATATTATTGCTAAAAGCAAGAAAAAAAAAAAGACTAGGTAGATCAGTCCGTGGTAATTTTACCACAACATCTTTGCATTAAAACTTAAGATCTAATTTATTAATTTTGGGTGAATGAGCAATCAAGTTGAGGAATTGGGATAAGGATGTGAACAAGTACAATATCAGTCATTTATATACAAAGTCACTTAGAAGAGATATATGCTGGTCCTTTTCCAACTCATGAGAAAATCATGAAGCTGGACAGTGCAATTCGGGTAATCAAGCTAGAAACGTTCAAAAAGGAGGAAGGACCAGAGCAACGTTTCAGGGGGAAAGGGGGTTAAATGCCAATACTGCCCCAGGACATCCCAGCCAAGAAACAACCCCAAATAAAGTTACTGGGTTGTTTCTTTGGGAAGCAAATAATTTGATAGGGCACTAATAGGATTAAACGTTTTTACAGTGTATCTATTATTTAAGGAATATTCTGTGCGAGGCCAGAAGTTCACCAACACGATACACGGGCAAGAAGTGATATTGAGATTTTTCGTTTAGTTTCTAATAGGTCTTCTTTTTCTATTACTTATAGAGCGTCTAAGCTTTGGAATAAGCTTAGTACAGGTGCAAAGGAATTGCTTGGTGAATATACTTTTGAAACATATTAAAAGAATTTATTTATATTTTATTTTCTATTTATTTTGTTACTTCGAGATTTCAATATGTTATGTTTTCTGTAGAATAATTGATTATGTGGATTGTTTTGGTACATGGTTTCATCCCCTTATTCTTTTTTTTTTCTTTCTAATTTTTTTTTTCTCGTGAATGTTTGTTGTCTAATAGCACAGAATCACAAGCTATGCTTTTTCTGTGCTATTAATATGATATATCATTGTTTGATGATAAAAATTATTCTACTAAAAAAAAAATGTAGTAAAATTTCTTGCTTCGTTGTGCCAACATATAATAAACGGTTTTTCTTCTCTTGAGTCTTTTCTTCTCTTCGGAATCCATACTCGAAATTAAATCGCAAGAGATATATGTTTTCTTTTTTTACAACTGAAACTTTCTAGGTTTTTTGAAAATGTCAGTTCATATTGAGTTTTGAACCGGGACAAATCGAGAATAAAACCATGGTGTTTCATAAACTTTACTAACCAATGCAGAGCTGAGAGCAGTCACGAATGCAATTCAGAGGAAGAATATGCATGTTGTATCAAACGGTTCGTGGTAACGAACTGTAGTAAGGAGCGACCCGGCTCAATAGTAACCAAAACTCTAAAAAATTGAATTTTGATATCAATAGCTACATCAGAAGAATCGCATTTTAATGCTGATTAGGAAAATAGGGAAACACCCCCTAAAATTAATATACAAATTTCATTTTAATAATTTATGTGCGGAGAGCCAAAACCAAACATGCATTAATTCAAAAACGTTCAGAAATTAAATAAAAAAAAACCAATTTTTTTAGCTGAAAGTAAGGAGCGACATTAAAACTTAAAACGAACAGAAATTACTCCGTATATGAAATGAGTTGTCCCCTCCGCAATCCCTCGCTCTTTACGCTAAAGTTTGACTCTTTGCCACAATTCTACTTTTT
>NC_088872.1:34346970-34464016 GCF_032884065.1 Artemia franciscana | reverse complement strand
CTTTTCAGTAGCCTTCCTCAAGCCCTTTTTCCTTTTAAAACCAGGTAGGGGAGAGTCGGGTAAGACGGACCGGGGGGCAAGACGGACCTTTTGTCATTGCTCGACTTGAGCGTCACCTTTTTATCACTTGTAGAGCTAGAAACAACGGCCATCTAGTGGCAAGTTTCGGAGCGAAGTCTGAGAGTTGAAGCCGATCTTGTCTTTGAGAAAAATATTTTATTCGTTTTCACATTCTCGAAACCGGCTTTTGAGGTAAATGTTTTTCTTTTCTGGTGTTTCTAATGTTCTGTTTTATACTGTGGTAATTTTTCTTACAAATATGGAGGTCTAGGAGAGTGTGTGAGACATTAATTTTTTTCATTGCAGTGCCATCTTATGTTATAATTTTTTACTATTCCGAAAAAGCAGGTTTAGGGTAAGATGGACCACAGAGACAGCGGGTAAGACGGACCGTCCGTCTTGCCCCCTATCATCTGGGATCTTTTTCGAAGTTATTATTTTTTACGTATTTTGTGAATATTGTGTTGCATTTATTGTTCCCGCATGTCAATTAGAAATATATTAAGCTGTCTCTCTTTTGCAGAATGGGAAAGTATACTAGGAAAACCACCCGCGGTCTCCACGACCAGGACTTACTGAGAGCAGCTGCTATGCGAGTTAAATCTGGTTCGCCGCTTCGCAAAGTTTCGAAAGAGGTTGGTTTTGTCACGAAGCACAGTGCGAAGAGCAGTTGCAAAACTCGACGCAGCAGAAGATCCCCAATCAGTGGAGTTGGCAACTACCTTCAACTTTAAAAGTGTGTTCTCAGCAAACAAAGAGATACTTCTGAAGGACTATATGATCACGGCACAGCACATGCATCATGGACTTACGAAAAAGGAAGCAGGTCAGCTTGCATATGAATATGCCCAGGCCAAAGGGAAGAATATGCCGAAGAACTGGACTGAAAATAAGTGTGCAGGAAAAGACTCGATGAATAGCTTTATGAGTCGTGTTGGGCTTTCCCTAAGGTCCTCCGAAACGACAAGCCTTGCCAGAGTCACCAGCTTCAACAGGACGAATGTCAGCGAATTCTTCAATAATTTAGAAGAGCTGCTTATAAAGCACAAGTATCCGCCGAATAGAATATATAATCTTGACGAGACTAGAGTAACCACCGTTCAGAAGACACCAAAGGTGGTTGCAGAAAAGGGATCAAAGCAAGTTGGACGGACGCATTACTTCGGCTGAGCGAGGGACGCTGGTAACAGTCGTAGGGTGTATCAACGCAGCTGGCCAGTCGATAGCCCCTTTCTTTGTCTTTCCACGAGTGAACTGGCTTCAAAGTTTTCTCAATGGCACGCCCCATGGAAGCACAGGAAAATGCCAGCCGTCTGGATGGATAACAGCCGAAATCTTCCCTTATATGATATGCCATCTGATCTCCCAAACCAGTTGCTCGCCCACAAATCGACTTCTGCTGATTATGGATAACCATGATTCGCACGTCTCATTGAGCGTGGTTAATCTTTGCAGAGAAAACGGCATTGACGTCTTAACGCTTCCGCCACATTGCAGTCACAAGCTGCAGCCTCTTGATGTTGCTGTTTATGGGCCATTCAAGCGATACTACAATGAAGCAGCTAACTCGTGGATGATTTCGAACCCAAACAGGAGGATTACCATTTATGAAATCGGAATATTCATTGGAATTGCTTTTCCAAGAGCTTTCGACATGGAAAACGTACTAAGCGGGTTCCAAAAAACAGGAATATACCCTTTCAATAGGAACTTTTTCCACGATCACGACTTTCTCAGCGCCTTTGTGACAGACCGACCAGCACCAGAGACGTCTCCCATGACATGCCAGTCTGCAGTTCCATCAATCAGCCCTGGCGACAAGAGCTTGAATAACGACGTGCTGCCAACTACCAGTAGCTCAGTGATTTCTGCGACTATGCCAGTGACTCCAGAGTCGGTTCGTTTTCACCCTAAGGCGAGTTTCTATGCAAGAGACGGAAGAACGTCTAGGAAAAGAACAAAGTCCAAAATTCTGACAAACACACCTGAAAAAAACAGACTGGAAGAAGAATTTGAGTTGAAAAGACAAAAATCAGAAAAGAAAGCTCAAAGAAAACGGCCTGAAAAGAGAAACCTCTCCAAACAGCCTGGGAACGGGGAAGACAGCTTCGATGAACATATAGCGCTGGATGATGAAAGTGATGACAGCTTGCATTTGGATGGGTCAGAGGAGGAGGAGTTTCTTGATGGATCCGAACCAAAAAGTGGGGATTTCTTGGTTGTGAAAGTGCCGACCAAGAAGAGCTTCAGGAATTATGTTGGAGTTGTGTGTGATTGTGAATCTGATGGTTTCCAAGTTCAGTTTTGAAGCGATTAGCTCCATCGAGCAAATTCACGGCAACTGAAGAGATGAGCTTCATGCAAAAAGAAGAGGTCATCCAAAACCGACCCCTTCGGGCGGAACGACGAGACAGTCGGCTCAGTTCGTTTTTCACGTAGATTTGGCCTCGTACAGTGTTTAAATATAGTTATTTGCTAACTTTTTACTTTTTTACTTACTACTAGTATTTTAAGTATTCGAAATAAATTTTTTTAGAGACAATCAATCTTTTTGAGCAATTGGGTCTGTCTTGCCCAAAGGGCTGGTCCGTCTTATCCTATGGGGAGGGCAAGATGGACCTTTTGACCAACATCAGTTTTTTTTATCTGGGCCCCGAAGTACGGCTGATTTATGTGTGAAGAAGGTTTCTTTACGTAACTCAATGTTTTGGGGACAAGTTAGACACCTTTCGTCAGTCGTTGCTTGTTTCCAACCTCTTCCGCAGACGAAAAACCAAAATGGGGTCCGTCTTACCCGACTCTCCCCTACTGTTTTAAGCTAAAGAAACTTCTGAATGTTCTCATCTTCTTTTTGATCAGGGGACAAAATGTGATGAGACATATGTCAGGCATGCCGCTTCTTATTAAGCTTCGGAATTTAATTGAAGAAACAGAAGAGCACTTTCACCTCTCAGGTTTCATAGCTGTTCTTGAAAATAAGGCACGTAAAAATAGCATAACGCGACATGGATTTGACAAAACTAGCACACAATTTCAAAAATAAACTAAGAGAATAAAGGTTTCCCAAATTCAAGAAATGTCAATCCAGACATTTCAATCATTGGAGAGGATTGAAAACTAATAAAAGATACAAACTGATTAATAGAGGAAAAATAATTAGAATGAAAAGATTACCTAACATAATTAATGAACCAAAGCATACTTTAAATTATTTGGCATTATAAATTCTACAGTTTTTTACTTTCAGCTTTGTTTTAATCTTCACAAACGGAATAGAATCCGCATCGTCTAAAAACGCATCTTATTATTTTGGTTACGCATGCAAATTTACAATGATCCATTGGTCTGGATTCGCAGCTTCTGCACTCTTTAAAGTAAAACTTCATAAAATTCAAGAGAAGGAATAACTCACTTACCGACTTGGCTGCAATTTAGGCTTTGGCATTTTTGCAATTAGTCCTTGTATTTCCTTCTTTTCATCAAAATTTTTGAGCAGCTCATAAACAGACAAAATAGTTTTTATTACCTCCTGAACCCGCTCCATGTCAACATTTAACTCAGCAAACCAGTTTTTCACATCTTTTTGATGAATTACACACGCTATCTGTAGACAAGCTGGAAAAAAATAGAAAAAGACTCTAAGATGGAAAAAAAAACAGTGAAAATAAACAAATAGAAAGAAATTAGAGTAGGATATAAGAGAAAGTATCAAACACTGTATTTGCAATGATTAGCACGATATTGTCTGGTAGAAACTATTTTCTCGAAGAGCAATAAACTCAACCGAGTCTCAACTGAATTCAGTAGAAAAAAAAACCTTAAGTGTTTTAACAATGCATTATGGGGTCCTTTATGGTATTTCTGACCTTTGTGGAGAGACAGAGAGTGACTAAATTCATATCATCACTAGGCAAAACTAGCCCGATTGTATCGCTGAACTTGTCTAGCAAGAATTGCACCCCGACTTTAACTAGAATATAGTACAATATAAACATGACATACTTGGCTAATGGGTACAAAACCCGAAAATTTCATACTTTTATTTCTTTCATAAAACTGCTGAAACTGCAGAACCAACATGTTGATTCAACCTCAGTGGATTAAGGTTTATATTCTTTGAGAAACATACGACTTTGGCACAGATTTTCCTCTGTAACTTGTACAGAAAGAGAAAATTATTTATATAATTAAATTCACAAATTTCAGATCTATCCATTTACAGTGCTATAGTTATGATTACGAATTTGACTTGCTATATAAAACTTCCTTATAAAATGAGAAAAATTCTCTTCTTCCATCATCTCATTCTTCCAGCGGTTGCCAATGTAAGAAAAAATTCCAGAAAAGGCATTTCTGTTGATGGAAAACATAATTATCGCCTCACGCTGAAACATTAAAACCTAAAGATAACACCAAAAACTTAAAAAAGTTGAAATATAATTCAACTGCCAGGTTTACTTATTTTATTCACTTATTGTTCTACTCTCTTGCTTGTTTCTGTTAATACATCTTATGGTCTGAATTAAACCTTCATTTAAATATGTTTAAAAAATCCTATATGGGTTTAGGCCCTTATTTTTGTCAAACTGTAAACCTAGCAAGACAAATAGAAACTTTCTGTAAGAGAAAAGAAGTATTAGCTTAAGATTAAAGTCTTTACTTTGAAAAAAGGACGATTCAACATGTATCTGCCTAAAAATTTATAAACTAAAAAATACTGTATTTACATTTACTATGAATTCAGGCCCCTTCTCAAGTCCATTTTATCTTTCTTTCAGTGACAATTGATGGATAATGAGCCAAATAAATTAGCACTCTGACCCTGAAGCCATAGCGGTACACGGTCGATAAGCCAAATTTACAATAAGTGTTTACTATGACAATTTATCAAATAAGAATCGGTCATAGATTTTCGAAAACACTTTATTACTTAGAATTTCGTTTTTCATCACTTTAACGTTTGAATCCACTCTAGGTGTCAACTCCTTCCAAGAGTTTTGTTTTGAATATTGACTTCTATGAAACTTTATTAGGTTTATCAAACCGTTTCATTTTTAGGTCACTAAAAAGTAACCTTATACTTGACTATATCTAGTATCATCAAGAAAAGACGTCTGAAGTGGCTTGGCCATGTAATGCAACGCCCAGAATAGACCCTAACATGTCAGGTCTTTACTGCAGTACCTCCCTCCTCCTGGAAGAAATAACAGGGAGGCCACATCAAGTCATGGTAGAACGTCATGAAGGAGGAAGTCAAACAACTAGGCGGCAACTTCATCCGGCCGCAGATAGAGAATAGATCACTTTGTCAGAACGTGGTTCAATAGCTTCCTGGTTCCAAGTTGGGCTGAATAACCCGTGCCTCCTCTAGTGAGTAGTAGGTAAGTAGGAAAGTAGTGAGTAAGTAAGTAGATAAGTTCTTTTTAGCGTATTTGTGTCTTCAAATTCATTTTTTTCCTTACAATTAAAGTTGATCAGAAAATGCTCTAATACTTTATTGCACGAAACAATGCATTTAAACGAACACACTTGCCAACTCAAAGGAACCAAGTAAATACATGAACGAGCCATACAATAGAAACGAAAATTCCAAAATTAATTATTGGGAGGAACTAACAGTACTACTATTATTGAGAGAAAAGTTTGGCTACTCTTAAAACGAGATAAAGTATATTCTTGAACAGATGAAGTCACCTGATGAAAAATCAGATGAAGTGAACGGATTATGTAAAAAGATAATGAAAAATATTAGGAAAATAAAAAGAATATAAACTCTAATTAATAATCAAAAATTTTTAATTGGAAAAACTCCAATAAATCTAATTAAAAATTTCAAAGCCTGGAAAAATACAAACAGGTTAAGAAAATTAACAATCATATTCATACAAATATGTATTATCTATACTTGCAGGAATTTTCCAATGTTTAATAAATTTTAATGAAGGTCAATCAGCCTACAAAGCTCCGTAGACCATTAGGAGCCAAAATTAACTCTGTTCAAAATACCAAGTTTAAAGCTATTCTTTCCTGGAAAATAGACACAGACAAAAAATAATAAAATAACGCGTCTTCAAATGACCTAAAAACTGAAAAATTGATTTTTCCGGCTATCAGGAAAAATTGAAAATTTTAAGAATGCTAATGAAAGCATGGGAGATCTTGACATAAAACTTACTCAATGAATGATGACAAAATGTCGTCACTGCCACCCACTTTCAGGTTTAATTTTGAAGAATAAGGGTTTTCCATGGTAGCGAGAAAATGTTGTTGTTTTTCTTGTTTATAGTATACATGGAGACAAAAATGTTTTTCTGGGAATTCAAACTACCAAGCAACAAAGTTAAGCTTACCTAGTGCAATCTGATAAGGCGGAAACAAGAGAGAAACATCTGTCCTAAGGCTATCATTCACAATTTTCCAGGCTAAACCTAGGGTCTGGTCATCGAGACTTAAGTCACCAGCATATTGGAGAAGAGGTCTATAGGGCTGATATACAACAAGGCAACAATCCATATTTTCAAGAAGGTAAAATTCACATTCTAATATATGATTGGCTCTGTATGGAAACTCTTGCTGAAATGCATAGCCATACTTGGATTTCACTAAAAAAAAAAAAAAAAAAAAAAAAAAAAAAAAAAAAAAAAAAAAAAAAAAAAAAAAAAAAAAAAAAATATATATATATATTCTATGTTATGGCTTAAACAGCACTTAGTCAAAGTCAGAAATATTGGCGTCGAAATGTGGATCTTAAAAAACTACAATAAAAATCCCAATATTTTCTCAAGAACATCAAATTAAGACATAAATCATGGACATTCGAAAATACAACTTGAAGTTGCCTGTGCTCTATCCCACATTATACTCTAAACCCTTCTAGAAATAGGCTAATTTCTACTATGGGTAGAACATAAATGACATCATATGTTTTCAGAGAATAGGATCTTCTGTTTAAATGCCCAATAAATACTATATTCAATATTCTTGGTGAGGATAAATACAGATGGCAGCAATGGAGTTTCCTTGTCCTGACTTTTTGTAATGCTGTCTATATTCCGCCAAGTATATAGAATATACTTGGTGCATACTATTTAGACGTAGAACTTCAAAGGGTGAGCGGGGGACTACCTGCAATGTTTTCAACCAGTCATAAAACAATGATTTTGTAAAATTGCTGTAAAATACAGCAATTTCTTCAATCCTTCAATAAATATACACTATTTAAATTATTGGTAAAAAGGCCAATAAAACCTCCTTGATTTTCTCTCCTTATATCTATCTTTAGGGCATGATATGACTCTCTCTTTTCCCGAACGGGTTCTCGATCACAAGGTGTGAACTGGTCCACATGTATTATAATTATCGGTACCTGATCAAGTCCACGGGAAATAAATAAGTAAATAAAAAAGATGACTAACGATTTCTGTGCAGGTTCAACCTTTAAATACCGTTTCAAATTTTGAAATACAAAAGGCTTATTCTAAGATTTTTTTTTCAAAATAATTTTTTGTTTATTTAAAAATGAGAAAATAATTTTTTGACTGCAGAAAATGCTTGCTTGCCTTGAATTCTATGATAAATGTTTGTCCATTTTAGCATGTTTCTAATAAGTTATTTGTCTTTGAGATTCCAATACAACTTTTACATAAGGTGAAGTTTACTATCGAAATGAATACCAAAAGTTAAAATGCTGAAATTACCTTTCTTATCATAGGCATTGCAATTGCACCTAAGTGAAGAGGAAAATGGCTTCAAAATACTTTTTTTCTTTTTCTGGGCCACTCCATACGGAAGGAGTGGTCATGGAAACTGGGGAGAAGTCTCATTCAACTGGAAATAGAAAGTTGTAGCACCCTTTTTTAGAGTCGAAAGTGATTGGAGGGCAACACGCCCTCCTAACAAGCCCTTTTTAGCTTCCTGTCTTCCTTTCAATCCCCCAAAAGACACCCAATCGAAACTTGGAGAGCCATTTTGTTCAATATAGTCGCAAAGTTTAATAGCTATTCCTCCACACATAGCACAACCCCACAGACCATTGGGCAAGGGCTTTAAATTATTATAATTGCCTATTGCATACTACAACAATAACTAATAAAAACTCACTAAAGCACCAAGCCGCCTGAGGCCAACACAGCTACAAACGCTCTTCCTCTGCCCAAATCTATTCTTAGCTTCACAATTCACACGCTCCCACGAAGTTGCAATTACTTTTAAATGCTTCCACCTATTCCCACCTCACTTGGAGACAACTTGCTGACACTTTGGTCATTTTGCCTTAGATGGATGGCCGAAGAGAACATTCTTTCTCAATCTTTTATCCTTCATCCACAAAACACATCCTAGACATCTCCACCTATCTCTCCGTACAGCCCTAGAAAGCGGTTAGAACAATGTTTTTGCAATGGTTCGTCGTCTGACAAACGGTCTGTCAAACTGGTGACTAGACCTATCCATAGATAACTCCTCTGGAAAACAATTAACAAATCTTCCGTTGCCACTCGAGGCGTCCACGATTCAAAAACATACTTGATCACTGTCATTACCGTAGCTTCCAATATTTCGAATCTTAATTCACAGAATTATGTTCCTATTCTTCCAAAGTTCTTCAAACTGTGAAAAAACACCCTAAGCCTTGGCTCTACTTTTTACATCTTACCCTGTTTACTAATAATACTACACAGGTATATTGGAGGGATGTTTAACTACATCAGAAAACACTATGTTCTTCAAGGTTGTCAAAAGGGCATATCAGCAATATTTCAGGAAAAGCAAAGGGTTTTAAGTTGAAACTTTCAGCGCATCTTGAGGGGACTGTTAAACTAAATCAAAAGAAAATATGTGCATCCAGGTTATCAAAAGGATCATCTGAAATATCTCAGGAATCACTAAAGGTATTACATTGAAGCTAACGGGGAAAAAACACAATGTGCACTCAGATTGACAAAAAGGCGTATCTGCAATATCTTAGAAACGGAAAGGTGTATCAAATCGAAACTTTTACGACATGTGAAGGACGATTTTGAGCCACTATTTGCATCCAGGTTGTAAGGTGAGCGTATCTGCAATATCTAGGGAACAGCTGAGTGCATTAAGTTGAAATTTCAGGGAAAGTTTAGGAGGGTACTAAACTAAATCGGAAGACACTATTTGCACTAATGTTGACATAAAAGAGTGTCCAATGTTCTCCAAATGATGCGTCTTCAGTTTTTTAGGAATGACCCATGGTATTAAGTTAAAACTTTCAGGAATGTTGAACTAGATGAAAAGACGTACATCCAGATTGTCAAAAGGGCCAATCTGCGATAACTTAGGAGCGTCTTCGGGCATTCAGTTGAAACTTTCAGGGAATGTTGAACTAATGGGTGTCATAATAGCTTCAGCCCTATAGAAAGCCAAAAATTATGTACATTTTCAACATATTTATTTAAACAACTTTCCCCCTCCCGTCCAACCAAAACACTAAAGCAAAATCATTATCAAAGTTTATTGCAAAATTATGCCCGAAATGTACACAGCCGGTCAAAATCTTAATTATCAAGCAGGGGAACTAAAACAAAATTTGATAAAAATCAAAAATTTTAAGAAAAGAAGGTAATTTAAAAAAAAAATCCCAAAAAATAGTTTTTCAAAGAAAAACTATTCAAAGATAGTTTTTCCCTACTACAAAAGGTGGAACCAGTTTGGATGTTATTTGCACCAACCTTAAAATTTTTTACAATACTCCAACTACCCTTCCCCCTTCGGTGGTAGCTTCTGCTGGTTTTTGAAAACAAATTACTCAGTCTCTGAATTTTCGAAACGGCTAATAACAAGTCAAGGTCTTTTTGATTTTGTATCTTGGATTACGTCTGAGAGTTGGGATTATGTTGTGTCTTGTGTAAATCTTAATTCAAAGGTTACTTTGTTTCAAACAAAATTAATGACGAATTACCAAAAATGTGTCCCAGAGGTTACCAAGAAGGTATGTTCCTCAGATAAACCCTAAATTAATGAAAAATAAAAGGACTAATCCATTTAAAACTAAATCTTTTTCGCCTTGGAAAGAACGATGATGCCTTAGCCCTCCGTACACAAGTAAAGAAAGAAATACGTCGTGCTGCTTCTCGTTATGGTAAGACTAAATTAAATTGCTTAAAACAGAGCAAACCTCAGCAATGGTTTAAGGAAGTGAAAGAAAAAGGGGGTCGCTTGTGCAAGAACCTTGATTTTCTTCTGCATGAACCGCCTGAAAAGACAGCCAATGACCTTAATAAACACCTAGCTAGCATTGGGGAAACGTTCCTCTCTCTCTCGGAAAACCCATTAATCCCTGAAACTCTAAGACAGAATCAAAAAAATTTCACCAAAGCAAATAATAGAAAAAATACACAGACTGGAAAAAAGTAGTGTTTGTCCCATTGAAATCCCAATCGATCTAAGAAAAGCATTCCCTGATAAACTATCAACATCCCTTGCCAGTATTTTTAATGAATTTAGTAATTCCGGATGTTACCCGTAGTGCTGGAGGCTGGGCTATATTACTCCAATCTAAAAGAAGGGAGGCCTGAATGATTTCACTGGAGTACGACCAATCACCTTGACCCTAGTTTTCTCAAAAATATACGAGAGTTTTTTAGCTAATTGGTTAAACTCAGAGATTCTTGAGCTTATTGATTTACAACAGTTTGGAAACCTGAATGAGACATCTACTTCATCCTACCTTGTTAGTCTTCTTGACACCATTCTTAAAAACCCTGATACTTGGTTGAATCTTTTATTAAATGATCTCCAAAAAGCGTTCAACCTAATTGGTCACAATATCATTGTAAATAAATTACTGAATGAGTTTCATGTGGGTCCCTTTCTAGGTAAATTGTTGCCTTCTTTTTAACAATTCGTTCTCAAGTGCTTAAATATAAAATGTTTAATCCGAAACCCCTTCCTATCTTTTGTGGGGTCCCTCAGGGAACCCTGATGGGTCCCATTTTGTTCCTAATAATGTTTAATAGCCTCATGACTGACCACAAAGAGCGATGGAAGTATGTGGACAATATTTCTGCACATGAGGTTTGTCGACGAAAGATTAAAAGCTCAATTATGACATTACTCGACGATTTCACAATTCCTCCCAAAATCTCTGTCACATGCATTAAACTACTCGGGGTGAAAATTACTGCTGAATTGAAGTGGGATGTCCATGTTCAAAATATCCTAAAACAAACTTCCCCTTCGGTTTCCCTTCGAAAACTTTTGTTGAAATTCTCTTGCCCCCCTAAGGATCTTCACCAACTTTATTGTTCTTTTATTCGGCCATTACTGGAGCTTGCTTGTCCAGTGTGGCATTTCGGTCTTTCTTCACAGCATATTTATAAGACTGAAAATGTCCAAAAACGAGCACTTAGAATCATAAATGGTGATGAGAAGGTTCCATATCATTATCTAAAAGGTAGGTTCAAGCTCGCCACGTCAGCCGTGAGAAGGAACCTCTTATGCCTTCGTTTTGGTAACAAGACCCTGTCTGATTCGGCAGCCATGCTGTGAGAGAAATTTACAAAATAAAATTCTATTCTATTCCAATGAAATAAATCAGACCCAAAACGAACAAAACTTCCAATAGATGATCACGTCAAACCTAAAACGAACAGAAATTGCCACAAACAGGAGTAGGGTTAGCACCCCAAAATCTTCTAAAGATCAGAGGAAAAAAATAGTGAAATATCAAATGAACTGAAACCACATTTTAAACATTGTCTTTTATAAGGTTTATAAATTTTGGATCTGAAACTTTCAGGAATTAACATTAAAACTTAAACTGTCCGTCTATTTTCATTATTTCTTTTCAATAATCTTTGTTATTATGGGAATCTTCCCTTTTTCTGTCCTTGTTGACGTTTCGACAAAAAAAACAACATACAGTTGGAAATAAAAATTCCTTTCAGTAAAGTCAAAATGACACACTTGTCTTATGCTTCTTTGTAAGATATGCCGAAATGTTTATGAGCTTAACAGAGTTCCTTTGGCATTTTTTGTTTCAGCCATAGCTTGCCTCTGGTATCTCCAGTGAGAAATGCACACCTCTAACAACAAATCAGCAAATTGGAATCCAATAAAACTATTAGGAGCATAATAGTTGCTCTTCGGTTATGGGTATGCCAATGCAACAGATATACAAGAAGAGGCACAAAGAAGAAAAACATAGAGAGGCACTTACCAACAGTCTGGGAAGTAGTAATGAGCCTAGAGTTGGATATTACTCCAAATTCTTCTACTTTGGAAGCTAAGAGAATGGCAGTTGGTCCCAAAAGTAGGGGATCAATACACTTCAGGGAATTTCTGGAGTAAAAACGTTTGAAGTAAACAGTTGCTGTAGCAATTACTTGCTGTCTCAGTTTCAGCTGCTCTCCGAGTACTTGCAAAACTAATTAGGAAAATATACTTAAAGGGCAGCAGTTTAAAAGATAAGAAATAATTTTAGTGCCACTTGGGTGAGAATGACTTCAGTTTAACTACCTTATTGAACTAAAAAATAATGTACGCCCTAAAAAAGCATTTTAAAAATGTTTTAATGATCCAAATTACTGTGTCAAAGCGTTTCCACCCGGCAAAAATGGTGATATCTCGTAATTTTAGAGATGCTATTGATTATACTTTTTAGTAGTTTCAAGACAGATCTTTCTACACGTCTTAACTGGCATTTGAAACCGGCAGTGACCTTAAGAAACCTGGTAATAAATAAGTTGGTTTGTATTTTAACATAAAACTGAGATAAACTAAGCTGAAGACACATGGACAGACAGGCCTAACAAGAAGCAGAGGAATTGGAAGTTTTGATACTAAGAGGTACTAAAATTGAGTCTTTATTCAACGTGGAATAGAAATACAGAAAGTAAAAAATAATGTCATTTTTATGCACACCTACATAGCTATTAGATACGTGTGTTTAAGGAACTAACTGCTATGTAAGAAAATACCTTTACTGCAGTTGCCATGTGCCGAATTGATCATGTTTTGTTCATGGGTCTCTGTAGTCAGTTTTCATATTGTATCTAGCAGTGCAACTTGTAAAATATCCATGGTGTCTTAGTAAACAGATGCAACAAAAGAGTATATCAAGTGTTATATATATATATAACATTTAGATTTGTTTGTTGCAAATCTGACAATATTCCAAAGTTTTCCCTTAACCCTTTTGGTGGGCTAATGGGCATCCGTTTTTTTAATTATTATTTTTTTACTGTCTACATTTACTTGTTGAAAAAAATAAATAAAAATTGGCCAATTATTATTCATATTGAAGATCAAAATAAAAAGAGCGCAAATATTTTGTTGGTCCTTTTCATAATTAAATAAAAAAACAAGAACGACATTAAAACGTACAGAAAATATTCCGTATATGAAAGGGGCTGTCCCCTCCTCAACGCCCCGCTCTTTACGCAAAAGTTTTTTATTGTTTTAAAAAGTAAAGTTGTGAAAGAGAGTCAAACCTTTGCGTAAAGAGCAGGGCGTTGAGGAGGGGACAGCTCCTTTCATATACGGAATAATTTCTGTACGTTTTAATTTTTAACGTCACTCCTTACATTCAGTTAAAAAAAAAAACTTGTTTTTTTTATTTCTAAACGTTTTTGAATTAATGCAGGTTTTGATTTTAGATCACCGTACATGAATAAATAAAACGAAATTTGCATATTAGTTTTACTTCTTTGGCTAAATGGCTTTTTCAAACTTTTGATTTGACGATTTTGAGAAAAAAGGGGCAGGGAGGGGGCCTACCTGCCCTCTAATTTTTTTAGTGACTTAAAAAGGCCACTAGAACCTTAAATTTTGTTTACAAACGTTTTTATTAGTAGTAAATATACGCAACTTACAAATTAATTTACGTAACGAACTTCTATTTTTGTAGTTTTTTTTATTGTGTATATGAAGGGGTTCAGGCCCTCGTCACACTATAGTTCGAATTTTGTTTCATTTCTTTAAGAAAGACCCCTGAATCAAAAAGATCGTTCAAATAGAATAAATAGCTCTTTTGAAATTACTAAAAATACTTTAGCGTAAAGAGTGAGGTATTGACGAAGGGACAACCCGCCTCATATACGTAATAATTTCTGTTCGTTTTAAGTTTTAATGTTGTTCCTTACTTTCAGTTGAAAAAACTTGTTCTCTTTTATTTAATTTCTGAACGTTGTTGAATCAATGTAGATTTTGATTTTGATTCACCGTATATAAATAATTAAAACAAAATTTGAATATTAATTTTACTTTTTGTGACAATTTTGAGAAAAAAGGGGTGGTGGAAGGGGCCTAGTTGCTCTCCAATTTTTTTTGGTTACTTAAAAAGGTCACTAGAACTTTTAATTTTATTTACGATTGTTTTTATTAGTAATAAATATACGTAACTTACAAACTAACTTACGTAACGATATTCTATATTCGTATATTTTTATTAATACGAGGGGTTTCGCCCCCTCAACAATATCCTGCTTTTTGCACTAAAGTTCGAGATTTGTTCCAACTCTTTAAGAATGACCCCTGAATCGCAAAGGTCGTTTAATTAAAATAAATTTCTCTTTTTCAATTACTGAAAATACTTTAGCGTAACTAGCAAGGTATTGGGGAGGGGACGTTTAAGTTTTAATGTTGTTCCTTGCTTTCAGTTGGAAAAAAAACTTGTTTTTTTATATTTAATTTATCATTGTTTTTTAAATAATGCTGAAAAATCCAGCACCCCATCAGGAAAATTCTCTTTCCGCGTAATAAATTCCTTCATGGAGAGATCCTCTCACGTAACATATGACCCCTCCCCCCACCATCAGAAAAAATACTCCCATACTTCGTCAATAACCAATGCTATACGTAAACAATGGGCAAAGCTCATAACTTGCATCTCTTCCCCCGGAGAATGTGGGGGATTAAGTCGTTAACCCGACCTGTTTGAAAAATCGGCATGCCACAGCATACTACGTATGTGAACGCCTTCAACAACCATCACTGGGCGCTATGTAGGAAATTTTACGACAAAAGCGTAAGATTCATTTGAAATTTTCACTTACAAGTTTCCCCAAAAAAAGAAGAAAATGAAAAATCGCTTTTACTGATAGATTTAAGCAGCTGATAGCAAAAGAAATGGCTTTCGGCAAAAGAATATGTCTTTCCTCTCCTAAAAGGCTTATTTTGTTATTTTTTTTTATGCTGAGGAAAATTAGAATTTACAGAATCTACCAAAGAGGCAGACATAAAAGGAATTTACAGCAACGAATATAAAAATGCTCAGATATCCTGCATGTATTAAAAAATAGGCAAAAATTTGACAGAAAATAATGGAATAATAACAATAAGTTGTGATTACAAGGTCTTACGAGAATGTCGGCCATGATTTGGGACAATTTTAGCATAACCTCCAGCAAGTTTATTCTTAATGTCTAAAAGCGCACTGGAACGGATAGCTGATACAGACGAGCAAATACTGACCCTAAGCTAACTCAACATAGGAACTAGCTTAACTGAAGAAGAACCACATCTAAGACCACTACTTCAATGTTCGGCGTTAAACACTAAATATTTATACTTTTCAGCGTTAAGCATCAGGCCAATTTTCCAAACAGCTTACAAACAAACTGAGTCGAATTGAATAGGCTAGACTCTGAACGACTAACTAGTAACAGATCAACTGCATATGCAATATAAGACAAATTAGATGGGCCGGTAAAACACGAAGGGGAAAACATTAGTTAACACAGGATATAAACGAGTATTAAAAAGGAATGGTGACAACCTCCACCCCCCCCCCTGTCTAAGTCCAAAACGAATGAATATATTACCAAAAAAGGTATTTCCTGACTGAAGTCGAACATAAGAAATAGTATACCAGAAACAAAGAACAAATATAACAGATAATTCAAGACGATTTTTTTGGTAATTTCTATTTGAGACGCAAGCCTGTTTTCACGTTGTTCTTGTGATTCCTCGGCACGCTTTCTTTTCTTACTTTCTCTTTTAGCCGCAAGCCTTTTGGCATTAACTCTTTGAGCCACTTCCTCGGCTGTTTCTTCTGCCATTGTAGTATTTATACTAAAATTTCTCTTTGAATTAACTCTTTGAGCAGCTTCCTCGGCTTTTTCTTTTGCCATTGTAGGATTTATACTGAAATTTCTCTTTGAATCGCCCCTTATATACTTATAATGACGTCATATACAAAGCCTTATATACTTATAATGGCGTCATATGCGGACAAACACACAAACATACAACTTATTTATATACTAGCTGTTGGTGGGGGCACTTCGCGCCCCCAACCCCAAGCCCCCCCACGCGCGTAAGTCGTTAAGCGCCATATTAGTTACGCGCCATTGTAGTTGTGTCCCTGTGTCCCGCCTGTGAATATATATATATATATATATATATATATATATATATATATATATATATATATATATATATATATATATATATATATATATATATATATATATATATATATATATATATATATATATATATATATATATATATATATATATATATATATATATATATATATATATTTATATATATATATATATATATATATATATATATATATATATATATATATATATATATATACTAGCTGTTGGGGTGGCGCTTCGCGCCACCCCAACACCTAGTTGGTGGGGGCGCTTCGCGCCCCCCCCAAGCCCCCCCGCGCGCGTAAGTCGTTACGCGCCATAATAGTTACGCGCCATTGTAGTTGTGTCCCTATGTCCCACCTGTGAATATAGAAAGATATATATATATATATATATATATATATATATATATATATATATATATATATATATATATATATATATATATATATATATATATATATATATATATATGGTTTTAACTACGTAAAACTTGCGAATATACAACATTCTTTGCTGTCCCATTGTCTTTGCATATAAATAGATTGTCAGGTTTACCGACTCTTGAACATGCAACATATAATGGTCCATGGGAAAACAATCTGTATTCAGATCTATACCTCATGATTCTAATGATTGCCCTTGAGCTTTGTTGATGGTGATTGCTAATCGACCATTCCCTGTCCCGGTGTCCCGGTCGTCATTTATATCCCCCTGTTTCCCCCGGTGTCCCCGTTGTAGTTGTGTCCCTGTGTCCCGGTCGTCATTTATATTCCCTGTGTCCCGGTCGTCATTTGTATCCCGGTGTCCCGGTCTGTATATACATTCGTTTTTTAATTTTGTTTTTCTCCTTTATTTTTTTCCTTTTTTTTCTTTTTTAGTTTATTTAGATTTTTTAGTTTTTAGTTTTTTTTTCTTTTTAGTTTTTTTGTAGTTTTTACCTTCTTTTTAGTTTTGTTAGTTTTTTTTTTTACTTATGTCCTGGTCGTCATTTATACTCCCTGTGTCCCGGTGCTTTGTTGATTGCTAATCGAACATTCCTTTTGTCTCGTCATTTATTTTTTTCTTTTTTAGTTCTTTTAGTTTTTACCTTTTTTAGTTTTTTTTAGTTTTTTAGATGAAAATTTTTTTTAGTTTTTTCCTTTTTTTCTTTTTAGTTTTTTATTGGTTTTTACCTTTATTTTAGCTTATTTTTCAGTTTTTTCCTTTTTTTTAGTTTTTTTTTATTTTTTATTTTTTTTAGTTTTTTACCTTTTTTTAGTTTTTTTATTTTTTTTAGTTTTTTAGCTTTTTTACTTTTTTTATTAGTTTTTAGTTTTTTTTGTAGTTTTTGCCTTTTTTTAGTTTTTTCAGTTTTTTTTTTTAGTTTTTTATTGGTTTTTACCTTTATTTTAGCTTATTTTTCAGTTTTTTCCTTTTTTTTAGTTTTTTTTAGTTTTTAGTTTTTTTAGTTTTTTACCTTTTTTTAGTTTTTTTAGTTTTTTTAGTTTTTTAGCTTTTTTATTTTTTTTATTAGTTTTTAGTTTTTTTTGTAGTTTTTGCCTTTTTTTAGTTTTTTTAGTTTTTTAGCTTTTTTATTAGTTTTTAGTTTTTTTTGTAGTTTTTGCCTTTTTTTAGTTTTTTTCTTTTTAGTTTTTTTGTAGTTTTTACTTTCTTTTTAGTTTTGTTAGTTTTTTTTTACTTATGTCCTGGTCGTCATTTATACTCCCTGTGTCCCGGTGCTTTGTTGATTGCTAATCGAACATTCCTTTTGTCCTGGTCGCTTTCTCTTTGAGTGTCGTCATTTATTTTTTTCTTTTTTAGTTCTTTTAGTTTTTACCTTTTTTAGTTTTTTTTAGTTTTTTAGATGAAAATTTTTTTTAGTTTTTTCCTTTTTTTCTTTTTAGTTTTTTATTGGTTTTTACCTTTATTTTAGCTTATTTTTCAGTTTTTTCCTTTTTTTAGTTTTTTTTTATTTTTTATTTTTTTTTAGTTTTTTACCTTTTTTTAGTTTTTTTTAGTTTTTTTAGTTTTTTAGCTTTTTTAGTTTTTTTATTAGTTTTTAGTTTTTTTGTAGTTTTTGCCTTTTTTTAGTTTTTTCAGTTTTTTTTTAGTTTTTTATTGGTTTTTACCTTTATTTTAGCTTATTTTTCAGTTTTTTCCTTTTTTTTAGTTTTTTTTAGTTTTTAGTTTTTTTAGTTTTTTACCTTTTTTTAGTTTTTTAGCTTTTTTATTTTTTTTATTAGTTTTTAGTTTTTTGTAGTTTTTGCCTTTTTTTAGTTTTTTAGTTTTTTAGCTTTTTTATTAGTTTTTAGTTTTTTTTGTAGTTTTTGCCTTTTTTTAGTTTTTTTAGTTTTTTAGCTTTTTTATTTTTTTTATTAGTTTTTAGTTTTTTTTTGTAGTTTTTGCCTTTTTTTAGTTTTTTCAGTTTTGACGTCACCTGATCCAGTTTTTTCAGGTGACGTCACCTGATCCATCCACAGACAGACAACTTATTTTTATATATATAGATATATATATATATATATATTATATATATATGTGTGTTTTTAACTACGTAAAACTTGCGAATATACAACATTCTTCGCTGTCCCATTGTCTGCACATATAAATAGATTATCAGGTTTACCGACTCTTGAACATGCAACATATAATTGTTCATGGGAAAAACAATCCGTATTCAGATTTATACCTCATTATTCTAATGATTGCCCTTGAGCTTTGTTGATGGTGATTGCTAATCAAACATTCCCTGTGTCCCCATCGTCATTTATATATCCCCCTGTGCCCCCCGGCGTCCCTGTTGTAGTTGTGTCCCTGTGTCCCAGTCGTCATTTATAGTCGACAAACATGACGTCAGTCGACACACACGTCCCAGCCGTCATTTGTGTCCCGGTGTCCCAGTCTATGATTTCTCTTTGAGTGTCCCGGTCGTCATTTATATTCCCTGTGTCCCGGTCTGTATATACATTCGTTTTTGAATTGGTATATGATGAAATAAATTTTTTGTTTTTTTCCTTTTTTTCTTTTTAGTTTTTTTTTTGGTTTTTACCTATTTTTTGGTTTTTATTTTTTTTTCTATTTTCTCTTTAGTTTTATTTTGTAGTTTTTACCTTTTTTAGTTTTTTTTTTATTTTAATTTTTTTAGTTTTCTTTTTCTCCTTTATTTTTCAGTTTTTTTCCATTTTTTTTTCTTTTTCAGTTTTTATGGCACTTGGTATTAACCAAGTGACATATAGCAGTCGCCAATTCTGTCGGTCTGTCGGTCTGTCGGTCCCGGTTTTGCTACTTTAGGCACTTCCAGGTAAGCTAGGACGATGAAATTTGGCAAGCGTATCAGGGACCGGACCAGATTAAATTAGAAATAGTCGTTTTCCCGATTTGACCATCTGGGGGGGAGTGGGGGCCCGGTTAATTCGCAAAAAATAGAAAAAATGAAGTATTTTTAACTTATCAGCGGGTATTTGGATCTTAATGAAATTTGATGTTTGGAATGATATTGTGTCTTAGAGCTCTTATTTTAAATCCCGACCGGATCTGATGACATTGGGGGGAGTTGGAGGGGGAAAACCTAAAGTCCCGGTTTTGCTACTTTAGGCACTTCCAGGTAAGCTAGGACGATGAAATTTGGCAAGCGTATCAGGGACCGGACCAGATTAAATTAGAAATAGTCGTTTTCCCGATTTGACCATCTGGGGGGGGGAGTAGGGGCCGGTTAATTCGGAAAAATAGAAAAAATGAAGTATTTTTAACTTATGAGCGGGTGATTGGATCTTAATGAAATTTGATGTTTGGAATGATATTGTGTCTCAGAGCTCTTATTTTAAATCCCGACTGGGTCTGATGACATTGGGGGGAGTTGGAGGGGGGAAACCTAAAATCTTGGAAAACACTTAGAGTAGAGGGATCGGGATGAAACTTGATGGGAAAAATAAGCGCAAGTCCTAGATACATGATTGACATGATCGGAACTTATTTGCTCTCTTTGGGGTAGTTGGGGGGGGGGAGTAAGTCTTAAAAATTAGAAAAATGAGGTATTTTCAACTTACGAACGGGTGATCGGATCTCAATGAAATTTGATGTTTAGAAGGATATTGTGTCTTAGAGCTCTTATTTTAAATCCCGACCGGATCTGATGATGTGGGTGGGGAGTTGGGAGGGGGAAACCTAAAACTTGGAAAACACTTAGAGTGGAGGGATCGGGATGAAACATGGTGGGAAAAATAAACACGAGTCCTAGATAGATGATTGACATAAACGGAACGGATCCGCTCTCTTTTGGGTAGTTGGGTGGGGGGTTAATTCTGAAAAATTAGAAAAAATGAGGTATTTTTAACTTACGAACGGGTGATTGGATCTCCATGAAATTTGATTTTTAGAAGGATATCGTGGCTCAAAGCTCTTATTTTAAATCCTGACCGGATCTGGTGACATTTGGGGAAGTTTGGGGTGGGGAGACCCAAAATGATGGGAAACGCTTAGATTGGAGGGATTTGGATGAAACTTGGTTGGAAAAATAAGCAAAAGTCTTGCATACGTAATTTACATAATTGGAACGGATCCGCTCAATTGCGGGGGGGGGGTAATTCTGAAAAATAAGAAAAATAACGTATATTTAATTTACGAAGGAGTGATCGGATCTTCATGAAACTTCATATTTAGAAGGACCTCGTAACTCCGATATCTTATTTTAAATCTCAACCGGATCAAACGTAATTGGGGGGGGGGGCAGTTGGGGGGACCGGAAATCTTAGAAAATACTTAAAGCGGTGAGATCAGGATGAAACTGGATGGGAAGAATAGAAACCTGTCTAAGATACGTGACTGACATAACTGGACCGGATCTGCTCTCTTTGGTGGAATTGGGAGGGGGGAGGTAATTTTGAAAATTGAGGTATTTGTAACTTACGAAAGGGTGACCAGATCTTAATGAAATTTGATATTTAGAAGGATCTTGTGCTATAAAGTTCTAATTTCAAATTCCGACCAGATCCTGTGACATTCGGGGGAGTTGGAAGGGCGGATCCGCTCTCTTTGGGGGAGTGGGGGCGAGGGTTAATTCTGAAAGATTATAAAAATGAGGTATTTCATTAGGTTCTTTAGGATTCTTTAGGTTTTGACCTTCTCACAAGTACCAAATGAGATCTTGACTCTTGGCTCTTCCAACCTCGTACCATATGAGCTCTCGGCTCTTCCGACCTCGTCACAAGTGCCATATGAGCTCTTAGCTCTTGTTTTATTAGTTTTTAGTGTTTTCTTTCTTTTTATTTTTTTTGTGGTTTTACCCTTTTTTTCTTTTTTTCTTTTTTAGTGTTTTACCTTTTTTTTAGTTTTTTTAGTCGTTTTTACCTTTTTTTAGTTTTTTTTCTTTTTTATTTTTTTTTCTTCTTTTGTATTAATGCTAAAGCCAAGGTTCGAACCTGGAACCTCTCGGACCTAGAACCTGGAACATAACGCTTTACCAACTCAGCTACTTCGGCTTGAATACATTTACCTTTTTTAGTTTTTTTATTTTTATTTTTTTAGTTTTCTTTTTCTCCTTTATTTGTCAATTTTTTTCCTTTTTTTAGTTTTTTTTCTTTTTCAGTTTTTAGTTTTTTTTAGTTTTTTATTAGTTTTTAGTTTTTCTTTCTTTTTAGTTTTTTTGTAGTTTCTACCTTTTTTTTAGTTTTTTTTTTGTTTTTTTACTTTTTTATCCTTTTTTTAGTTTTTTATCTTTTTTTATTTTTTTTAGTATTTTCTTTTTAGTTTTTTTTGTAGTTTTTATCTTTTTTAGTTTTTATTCTTCTTTTGTATCAATACTAAAGCCAAGGTTCGAACCTGAAACCACTCGGACCTAGAACCTGGAACATAACGCTTTACCAACTGAGCTACTGTATTTGTATTTGTATCGGATTAACGACGCTTCTTGACTACTAAGATCCCTGCGTCAGCCCTGTAGTGCATTCCTGCAGCATGGTTCGATCTCTGGGTCCCGTATTACCACGCTAAGGTCAAACCCACTGCGCCAACACAGGTAGTTATATAACTGAGATGCTTCGGCTTGAATACATTCTTTTTTTAATTGGTATGTGATGAAATAATTCAGACGTCATATGTGGACAGTGACGTCACTCGACAGACACACAGAAAACTTATTTATATATATATATATATATATATATATATATATATATATATATATATATATATATATATATATATATATATATATACAAATATATATATATATACAAATATATATATATATATATATATATATATATATATATATATATATATATATATATATATATATATATACATATATATTAGCATATATATATACATATATATATATATATATATATATATATATATATATATATATATATATATATATATATATATAGTCGTTACGCGCGACTATATATATATAGTCGTATATATATAGTCGTATAGTATATATATATATATACTAGCTGTTGGGGTGGCGCTTCGCGCCCCCACCCAAGCCCCCCCGCGCGCGTAAGTCGTTACGCGCCATATTAGTTACGCGCCATTGTAGTTGTGTCCCTATGTCCCACCTGTGAATATAGATATATATATATATATATATATATATATATATATATATATATATATATATATATATATATATATATATATATATATATATATATATGTTTTTAACTACGTAAAACTTGCGAATATACAACATTCTTTGCTGTCCCATTGTCTGTGCATATAAATAGATTGTCAGGTTTACCGACTCTTGAACATGCAACATATAATGGTCCATGGGAAAAGAATCCGTATTCAGATCTATACCTCACGATTCTAATGATTCCCGGTGTCGCCGTCGTCATTTATATATCCCCCAGTGCCCCCCGGCGTCCCCGTTGTAGTTGTGTCCCTGTGTCCCGGTCGTCATTTATATTCCCTGTGCCCCGGTGTCCCAGTATGTGATTTCTCTTTGAGTGTCCCGGGCGTCATTTATATTCCTTGAGTCCCGGTCGTCATTTGTGTCCCGGTCTGTATATACATTCGTTTTTGAATTGGTCTTTTTTTTAGTTTTTAGTTTTTTACCATTTTTTAGTTTTTTTAGATATACCTCATGATTCTAATGATTGCCCTTGAGCTTTGCTGATGATGATTGCTAATCGAACATTCCCTGTGTCCCCGTCGTCATTTATATATCCCCCTGTGCCCCCCGGCGTCCCCGTTGTAGTTGTGTCCCAGTGTCCCAGTCGTCATTTATATTCCCTGTGTCCCGGTCGTCATTTGTATCCCGGTGTCCCGGTCTGTATATACATTCGTTTTTGAAATGGTATATGATGAAATAAATTTTTGTATTTTTCCCCTTTTTTTCTTTTTAGTTTTTACTTTTTTTAGTTTTTTTAGTTTTTTTCTTTTTTCTTTTTAGTTATTTTTATTTTTCATTTTTTTTCCTTTTCTTATTTTTTTTCTTTTTTAGTTTTTTAGCTTTTTTAGTTTTTTTATTAGTTTTAGTTTTTTTCTTTTTAGTTTTTTTGTAGTTTTTACGTTTTTTTTAGTTTTTTTTTTACTTATGTCCTGGTCGTCATTTATACTCCCTGTGTCCCGGTCGTCATTTGTGTCCCGGTGCTTTGTTGATGGTGATTGCTAATCGAACATTCCTTGTGTCCCGGTTCTTTTCTCTTTGAGTGTCCCGGTCGTCATTTGTGTCCCGATGTCCCGGTCTGTAATTTCGTCAGTCGAAAACATGACGTCAGTCAACACACAAACATGACGTCACCCGACAGACCCACACACACAGAGACAACTTATTTATATATATATAGATAGATTAGTTTTTTTTAGTTTTTTAGCTTTTTTAGTTTTTTTATTAGTTTTAGTTTTTTTTTCTTTTTAGTTTTTACCTTTTTTTTAGTTTTTTTTTACTTATGTCCTGGTCGTCATTTATGCTCCCTGTGTCCCGGTCGTCATTTGTGTCCTGGTGCTTTGTTGATGGTGATTGCTAATCGAACATTCCTTGTGTCCCGGTCGCTTTCTCTTTGAGTGTCCCGGTCGTCATTTGTGTCCCGATGTCCCGGTCTGTAATTTCGTCAGTCGACAAACATGACGTCAGTCAACACACAAACATGACGTCACCCGACAGACCCACACACACACAGACAACTTATTTTTACATATATACTAGCTGTTGGGGTGGCGCTTTGCGCCACCCCAACACCTAGTTGGTGGGGCGCTTCGCGCCCCCCCAAGCCCCCCGCGCGCGTAAGTCGTTACGCGCCATATTAGTTACGCGCCATTGTAGTTGTGTCCCTGTATCCCACCTGTGAATATACATAGATTTATATATGTGTTTCAAACTACGTAAAAATTGCGAATATACAACATTTTTGGCTTTCCCACTACTGGGAGCTTTCCGTTTCCAATTGCCAGCAATTGATCTGAAAATGTTTGACCAGAGTCATCGTTTTGCAATCGGACACGCATATTTGTAGTTAATTTTAATATTTTTACGTGTGCCCATAAATTAGAATTTTTCAGGCAAGCATTCATTTCGTCTGCAGGAGTTAAACTACGTAAAAATTGCGAATATACAACATTCTTGGCTTTCCCATTGTCTGTGCATATACAAAGCCGTATGTACTAATAATGACGTCATATGCAAACGCTCTTTTTACAAACAAACAAACATGCATACTTAACCGCTTCATTTGGTTCCAAAACTGTGTCGATTGACTTGTAAAGGACTGCCTGGTCTCGAATCTTGGTCAAAACAATATTGTTGATTTCGTGGACGTCTATATTTTTGGGTGCGAGAATCGCTCTTTCACTTAGCCATTTATTATTTTTATAATTTTTTAGAATATTCGGAAATACTTTTTCAATCAATTCATTTTTGGACGTAACTAAATTACAGAAATCAGCAGGTAGTTGTATACGTCCTGAAATAGAGTATCGTATCATAAATGTCTTTTTGTTCCGACGTTAACTTGGAAATGTTATTTTGTACATACGACAATAGATCACTCGTACTGTAACTTTGTTCACGATCCAATTCTACACATGTCGAAACAGCAGCGATACGGTTAGATGAAGGCATTCCCAAATCCTGAAGAGGTTTGTTTGCCATACGTACGCACAAATGTTCTATAATAACTAAAGTGTAGTTATAAATTTCGGATGTAAAATCAAAAGTCATATCTGACGTCTCTAACTGTTTTCGATGGAGTATATCTACGGACATTTTTGACTTATATTTTCCCCATAACTCTGTAGGAGCTGATGGAGAGCAAGTTGTTAAAATGATGCCAAACAATGCACGAATTTCACTTGGGGTTGACGTTTCGCACGCGTCATTGATGCAGTTATCCCAGTGTTGGTCATTCTCCAATAAATTCAGAGCTTGGCATGCACTACGGTAAGTGTCATGTATAGTACCGTTTACAGTTCTCAAATACTCAAAGGATGTCGGACCGGGTACATTCACCAAAAGCAGGCGTAGAAAGAAGCATTCATGCTGATTGGGGTGACCGGTGTAGAGTCTTCCTATCGTGGTATCTTTGAAGATGGTAGGTTGGCCGTCGACTGACTTACCCTGTTTTCGACGTTCAAATACTTTATTTTTAGTATTCCACGTGTAATACGAAGGCACTTCAGTATACAGCAGTTTTTTTGCAAAAGAATCATTTTTGCAAAGCGAAAAAAAAGCTGTTAATTTTGTATCCGGTGGATTCAGGGCTCTTTGTTGCACGTTGGTTTCCGAGAAATAAACATGTTGACCATTCTGTAAATGTACCGCTAAGTGAACAACAGCTGGACTACGTTCATGTATCGGAAATGAAAGAATTCGCCAAACAGCTTCATTACTGCTTATGTATCTTCCAGCCTGATATTGTACAATTTCGTCGAAATCTTTGATTTTGGGCTGCAAGCCAAAAACTGCCATGTCACTGCCTTTGTTGACGTATTTACATATGTATTTGATTGCCTTTACGGAGTTACAGTATTCAACGTTTATGTGTGCATTAAATGTTTTTGATAATAATGGGGAATATGGAACAACCCACTGGTTATCTACTTCGATGGTGGTACCGTTGCCATTGTAGGTTCTTCAGTCATTTTACAATTAGAAATTTCTCTTTCAACGGTCTTCTTACAATTAAAAATTTGTCTTTGAACGATATTCTTAAATACCTGTGTCCTGGTCGTCATTTATATTCCCTGTGTCCCGGTCGTCATTTGTGTCCCGGTATCCCAGTCTGTAATTTCTCTTTGAGTGTCCCGGTCGTTATTTATATTCCCTCTGTCCCGGTCGTCATTTGTGTCCCAGTCTGTAATTTCTCTTTGAGTGTTTTTCTTTTTAGTATTTTTTAGTGTTTTACATTTTTTTTTTTTTCAGTTTTCTTTTTCTTCTTTATTTTTCAGCTTCACTATGAAATACATATCGCCGAACCTTTGTTTTTTTAACTAAAATCTGGTAGGCATTGATGACCTTATCCAAGTCAAAATCCCAAACCCAATCATCATCGCTACCATTTTCAGTTTTGATATGTTTTGACTCTTGCTGTCCAGGTGGATCTTCATCTAACTGCGCGGTTTTGCGTTCTTTAGCCACAAGCCTGTTTCCTTGCTGTTCTTTTGATTCCTCGGTACGCTTTCTTTTCTGACTTTCTCTATCAGCAGCAAGTTTTTTGGCATAGACTCTTTGAGCATCTTCATCGGCTTTTGCCATGGTAAGTTCATCAGTCATTGTAAACTTAAACATTAATAGATTTCTACGTGAACATATGTCTTAAATATCTTGAATGACGTCACCGTCAAAGCAAAAATGACGACAACTAATTTCATGACGTCAGTGGACACAGAAACATGACGTCACCTGATCCACAGACAGACAGACAACTTATTTTTATATATATAGATAGATATATATGTTATATATATATATATATATATATATATATATATATATATATATATATATATATATATATATATATATATATATATATATATATATATATATATATGTTTTCTTGGTTTAACTTTTTTCCCTTTTTTATCAGTAGGCTAAAATCTGTCTTGTGTGTGTATTGTTTTTGGTTTTTTCCTTTTGGTTTTGTATTCCTTTTTCTTAATTAATTTCTGGCTTAGAAAAGGAGGGTAAAATACAAGAAAAAATCCACACGAGTCTTGTTTGAGGCATTTTTTTTCCTTTTTTTGTTTGAAATTTTGCCAAAAAGAAAGAAAAAAGAAGAAGAAAAAGATAGTGCTGTGGCTTCTGTTCTTTTAGTCTATATTTCTTCAGTGGCGTAATTTCGTCAAAATCCTCGGAGGACATGCAAAGTTGGAGCCAATATTCCCAAATCAAGTGAAAATGACAGTAAAACCAAAAAATAAGCAATTTGGTACCATAAAGGTACTATTTAGTCTTATAAAAATACTATAAATGCACTTTATAGTACTATAGAGGTAAATATGTACCGAAAAAATTGATTAACTTCTGTTGATGCTTGAATTATGCACGTTTATTTTACTTTCGACAAGATTATGGAAGAAACTAAATTTCATCTGGGGGGAGGGCAAACTGGGTCTAGGGGCAGCAAACCGAGGTCATGGAGGGGCAGTTGCCCCCCTCTGCTCCATTGTAAATTATACCCCGTCTTTCTTGGTTTACTCAAGGATAAAATTATGAATTGGATATTAAAAAAAATAAATTAAAAAAAAATGATCATTCTCAAACTCTTAACGACAATGATATAGAGACAAGCTAAAAACTATTTATAAATTAACTTACAATTTGCATAGAAAATCATAATCTTCTGATATTCTTCATCTGATATAATACTTAGATCATGATTCCTATCTCTGACAAGATCTTGCTTATCCACAAGCCACTGCTGACTAAAAAACAAAACAGCATTAGCCTATCAAAATATAAGGTGCATCACCACAACACTGAAAACTGGAAAGAAAAAAAAAATGAGGAAGTACCATATCTGAAAAGCAAAAGCAGAGAAATGATTTCAGGGATTTTGCAAACTACTTTTGCAAAACGTTGTGATTTGGCAAGAAATAGTACTCCGATATGAACATATGAAAAATGTATCATTATTTCAAAGATTAAGGCTGGCAAGGGAATTGTCAATATTGAAGTAGTGATGGACAAAGACAAATTGATACCACGGCAAACAGCAAAACTTGTCTCCTTATCAAAAAATACCCAAACTTTTAAAGAAAAGGGCCATCATAACTGAATGTGAGATTCCCAGCAAATGCTGCGGACAGGATCATTCCTCATTGAGGAGAGGTTCATATGAATCACAGGAGGACAATCTCCAGGTACATGTCCAGCATCATAATTCCAGGTCCAATTGAAAAAACAGATGATCAAATATAGTTGAACACACCTTGTTCAAATCTAATTGTAAAAGACCCCATTACTATTTGGCTGCATCTTGTATGTGTCAATAGCTTAAATGAAGATATTAAAAACCTAATAAAAAGGGCAATATTTCGGGAGAAACTAAAAAGTCCAGTTTGGACTTAGCTAAGGATCATGATCATAACTAAACATTGCATTTCCACAGACTTCATTGTGTCAAACATAATATAAGCTGATATAGCCAAACGTTAGGGTTGAGTTAGCAACATGGACACCTAAGGGGCGTGTCTCCTATTGAAATTGGGGACTATAAAGTAATTATAAGGAAACCAAAGGAAGGAGAACCAAATTCATGACATTGCTCAATTAAAATGAACTTTAGGAGTTTCTATCTTTATATTTAATAGGTAGACTGCTTTGTGTACATTTTTTCTAAGGAGCAGCTTTAAAACTTAAAACAAACTGAAACTGTTCAATATATAAAGGGGACTGTCACCCCCTCAACTCCTCACTCGTTAAGCTGAAGTACTTTCCAGCAGATTCCCCTACAGAATTAGGGAAAAAGTCAAACTTCAGAGTAAACAGCGAGGAGTTTAGGGGGAAGAAAGCCCTTCTAATATTAGGTATATTTTTGTTTGTTTTTAAAGTTCCTCTTTACTTTCAATTGAATTTGTTTTTTAATTTGATTTCAAATCGTTTTCCAAATCATGCTGGGCCTAACCAAGATCTGATTTTTGGTTCCAACCCCTTAAACCCCCGAGTTCTTAAGTCTCTTTGTTAACTTGTATATATCATAATTGTAAATTGATTGGTAGCCGCTTGCTTTCTCAGATTTTCTGCTTAAAAACTAGAATGTTGGATTGTAACTAAGATTTTGGACAAAATTTGAATATATTACTCAAAAGTTGCGATGTCCTTAATAATATTTTTCAAACATAATTTTTGGTGGACAAAGAGGAGTAGCCTAGTATTGCTCACGTGGATGAAAATTATGTGTGACTTCCAACTTTCTACATGGCTGAAGTAATCACAACCACAGTACTAGGGTTCTCTGATGTTTAAATACATTAGGCTATATACATGTGTTTAAATACATTAGGCTATATACATGTGTTTAAATGTAATGCAATATTGTAAAATACATGAATAGAAAAAGATAACTATTACCATTGAAAATAAATGAAAACAAAGTTTCTAGTAGCATTTACTACCCCCCCCTCCAAGAAAATTCCTGGCAAGGCTCTTGGTAGTATTTCCTGCCTTTTGTACCTCTGTGTTGATGGGCCATTTGAATGTAATCTTTATAGTATTTACAAAATACTGTAGAGAGGACACTTTTTTTTTTTTTAGAGAGAGGACACTTTTATTATACATATCATCAATATACAAAAAAAACCACATCAGCCACTTTAGAAAGTCAGAGACTTGTTAGTAGTGGCTGATAAACATTAATGAGCACCAATACCAACAACATTAACAAAAAAAAAAAAAAAAAAAAAAAAAAAAAAAAAAAAAAAAAAAAAAAAAAAAAAAAAAAAAAAAAAATTGGGAACAAGAAAACAACATGAAAACAAAGAATAAGAAAAAAAAAAAAAAAAAAAAAAAAAAAAATGAAACAAAAAAATTGGGAACAAGAAAACAACATGAAAACAAAGAATAAGAAAAAAAAAAAAAAAAAAAAAAAAAAAAAAAAAAAAAAAAAAAAAAAAAAAAAAAACAACAACACTTAAAAAAAACAAATCAATAAGCCATCCAATTTAAATTATTTATTTATTTTCTACTCAGAAGGTGATTCTTCAGTCTACTCTTAAACTGGCTAACATTTTCAGATAACCTTATACTCATTGGTAAAGAATTCCACACTACTGGTCCAGCAAACTTGGGACCAAAACTTTCCCTCTGAGAGCTGCGACACTCATATACCAAATCATCCATATTTCTAGTCTCATAACTGTGGTATGAAGAATTCCTTATAAACATTTGACGAAAAATTTCAGGGGACAAACCATAAATACTCTGAAATACAAATATAGCAAGTTGATAATCATTAAGTTGGCTAACATTAAAGATCATAAGTTTCCAATAGCAATTAACTGTATCATTTTCACCATGGACATAATTTCCTAGTAGTCTAATAGCTTTATTTTGTAAAACCTGAACACGTTTAAAATTTGTACAAAATCCACCAGCCCATATCACACAACCATAAGAAATATAAAGCATGACAATAGAATGATAAAGAGTTAAAAGGGCAGAATGAGGTAACTGATTTCTCAGACGCCGAATCAATCCAAGCCCTCTAGATACCCTAGCTGCCACCTGATCACCATGTGCTTTCCAATTCAGATTTTGATCAAGCTGGAAACCAAGGTATCTCACCACAGCTACTTGTTTCAATGGCCTATTACAAAGAAATATTTTTCCATTTAAATCAACTGGACTTCCTTTCCTACTAAATAATATAAAATGAGTTTTTAAAACATTCACTGATAAACGGCTAATCTTTGTAAAAATTAAAAGATGACTTAAAGCTTGATTAATTTTCTCCACAAGATCATCAGCATTTCTTGCAGCAGCTGAAAATACCGTGTCATCAGCGAAAGAAGTATTAACAACACCCGGAACATAAAACCGCATAGTATCTACATATACAAGATATAGTAAGGGACCCAAAACAGAACCTTGCGGAACACCACAACTTATAAAAAATTTATTAGATATAACATCATCAAAACATACACGTATCGACCTCCCTATCAAATAAGATTCAAACCACTTTAAAATACTACCTGTGACTCCAAGTGACCTTAGCCTATCAATTAAAATTTTAAAATCAACCGTGTCAAACGCTTTTTTAAAATCTATAAAAACCGATAAAGTCATTTCACCATTTTCCATTGATGTATTCAGAAAATCAAGAAAATGCTGCATAGCAAGAACAGTAAAACAGAACTTGCTGTAGCAACAGAAGGGGCACTTTTAAGAAGCAAGATATTGCGCATCAGGACAATTATTTAGGTTTAGCCTAAATGAAAGGAGATATTAATTCCTATTTCCCCTCTACCCCTTTCTAGACATATCTGAAGACTTGTGAAGAGGTATTTTGGGAGAAAAGCCCCACTTTAGGGCTTTTGGAGATCTTGGACCTTCCAAAAATGAAATCAGATCCTGAAATTTTGACTAGTAAGCTGTTCATAAGTTCCTATCTCTACTCCATCTTTAGCCTATCCTAAGGCTTAGGAAACTTCATAATGACAAGTCTCCTGGTTTAAGCTTGAAATTAGATTTAGAACATTTTCATTTAAACACAAATATGCATACAGTTATATAAAAAGTGCATATGCCTAATGGCCAATTAAGCACTGCCAATTAAAAAACACCAAAATTAAAGCAGCCTTAAACTACTATAAACAAAAAATTACATATTAACACTACAAGAAATCTCAACTGTTGCCCTGAACATTTGACATTCAGATACTTTTTAGGCAGCCTCTGAAACAAATATTTATCAGAATGCTCCCAGATTCCAGCTGGAATTGAGTTCCAGATTTTTGGCCCAGTATGATGGATGCTGAAACACACTCTCAATGTTGGACGAATTTCAAAAGGAAAATTATTTGTTGTACAATTATGTATGCATTGTTGGGTAATTGTAGCAATGGGAATTAGTTCGGATAATCCAAGAAAAGCTCAAAGGCAACATATCATAAAAATATTTGAAATAAAAATTAAATATAGATGATCCAAAGAAAAAATCCTGCAAGTTCCATAGATATGTTTAACTGATGATCTACGATCGATATTAGAAATATTTTCATTGACTTATTTGGGGGAGTTTTAAGAGATTGCAAGCATATGAAAAGGTAATGTCCATTAAGAAATACAATAAAGAAAATAGGGATGAATGAACAAATAATAAATGGTTTTTTGAATTTTTGGGAGGAAAAAATGGCAACCACAAAGGCATAACATCATGCCAGTGTTCAGGGAAACTTTCAAAGATAGTGTCCTTACATGTTTATGAATCAAAAAGCTTTTATCAAGAATAACACCAAGGAATTTAAACTGATCAACCTGTTTTACTTCAAGACTATTTAAAACAAGAGCCAGGAGCTCATTTGGCACTTCTGATGAGGTCAGAACCTAAAATTAGACTCTATACTAGAGTTATCAATTTCATCATCCTAACACGCCAAGAAGCACCAAACTTGTCAAAACACTGGAAATCCCTCCAATTTCCCTAAAGAGGTCAGATCTTTTCCGCTTATGTCAATCACGTATCTATAACTTGTATTTATATTCAAACTCGCCAGGCTACTAGAAATCCCCTCAACTCCCCAAAGAGAACAAATCTGGTCTGGTTATATAAATCAAACATCAAGAACTTGTGCTTATTCTTCCCATCAAGTTTCATCCTGATCTCTCCACTCTAAGAGCTTTCCAAGATTCCTATTTCCCCCTTCACCCCATATGTCCCAAATTGAAAATGGAGCATCTAAGACATGAAATCTTTCAATATATCAAGTTTCATTAAGATCCAATCACCCATTCATACAATAAACATACCTCCATTTTCATAATTTTACCTCCCTCCAGCCTTCCAGATGGTTGAATCAGGGAAATGACTGTTATAAAATCAAATTGTGCTGGTCCCTAACATGCCTACCAATTTTCATCATCCTAGAACACCCAGAAGCACCAAACTCACCAAAGCACTGGAAATCCCCTCCCTCAACTACCTCAAAGCAAGCAGACCAATCCAGTTATATCACTTATGTATCTAGGACTTCTGCTTATTCTTCCTACCAAGTTTCATCCCAATCTCTCCACTCTAAGCGTTTTCCAAGATTTCCGGTTCCCCCTCTGACCCCCCCATTGTCACCAGATCCAGTTGGGATTAAAAATAAGAGCTCTGAAGCACGAGCTCCTTCTAAATAGCAAATTTCATTCAGATCCAATGACCTGTCTCTAAGTTAAAAATACCTCATTTTTTCTAATTTTTCTGAATTACCCCCCTCCCCCAACTACCCCAAAGAGAGCGAATCCAGTCTGGTTTACATCAATAACGTATCTAGGACATGAGCTTATTCTTTCCAACAATTTTCATCCTTATTTCTATACTCTAAACATTTTCCATGAAATCTGGTTTGCCTCTCCAACTACCACAAGTGTCAGCCAAACCAGTCGGGATTTAAAATAAGAGCTCTGAGACACAAGGTCCTTCTAAATATCAAATTTCATTAAGATCTAATCACCTGTTCACAAGTTAAAAATACTTCATTTTTTCTAATTTTTCTGAATTAACCCCCCCCCCCCCCCCAAATAGAGCAAATCTGGTCCGGCTATGTCAATCATGTATCTAGGACTTGTGCTTATTCTTCCCACCAAGTATCTCCACAATCTCTCTGCTCTAAGCATTTTCCAAGATTTCCAGTTTCCTCCTCCAACTCCCCCCAGTATCATCAGATCCTGGGGATTTAAAAGAAGAGCTCTGTGACAGGAGGTCCTTCTAAATACCAAATTTCATTAAGATCCAATCACCTGTTTGTAAGTTAAAAACACCTGATTTCTTCTAATTTTTCCAAATTAACTGTCAATGAGGTTGAGGCTGAAGGCCTTGACCACGCCCATTGATTTTTGAATTAAAATGGAATAATTGTGGGCATCAAGTCAAGTTTAATTGTAGAAAAAGCCAAGACACATAGTCTAATTCAATGAGAAGCAAACATGACATTAATTTCCCCCTTATTAGGATTGTATAAAAAGGAGGTTAGTTCATTTGTTAATAGATATGTCCATCTATTATACATCCGTTTATCATTGTTAATAGATATGTCCATCTATTATACATCCGTTTATCATTGGTTAAAGCAGTAGAACCAAGGTAGATAGTCATAGAACTAATATAGTGATAACCTAAGGTTTTCCAAGTTTTTGATTAATTTGGCTTGGGTAAACAGCAGAAGTGTGCAGGTGCCTATTTTATTGGACCAATACACAGTTTGTTATCTTTTAGCAAGTCATGCCTGCCAAGAGTCTCAGGCAGGTTTACAATTGACATAGGACCATTAGATGGCCTGGACTGAGAGGTAAACAATGGACACTTACCTATGTTCTTAGGCAGGTTGAACCAGTTTGGCAGGACAGTCTAAACTGTCCTGCCTTTATCTCAAATTTTATGTCTGATAATACCAAACAGGTTCAAATTTGTGACAATAGTCTGCTTTTGGATTGTGTTCAGTGCCATTATGCCTATGGTGTATATCTCCCCACCAATCAACTACTAAGCTTGAATGCTAAGTGGTGGGTTATCAGGAACACTAGGTCTAGCTAACCAAAGCAGATAGGCCAATGGTTACATCTTCCCTGAACCAGTTAAGCATTTTTTGAAACATACAAAACTGGATGAAAACTTGCACTATTTTTTAGATCTGATCAACTGATGAATTTATGTGTAGCAAAATAGATCCCAATTGTTGAAGTATGTGAAATTAAAACATACCCAGTGCATAAATTATTAACTCCTACACACCAAACTATTCAAAAAATTCTAATCTATCAAAAGAAATTGACTGGAGAAAGAACTCTCTAACCATTCCCCAGATATAGTTCTCATTAGTGACCCATTTCCTGGCAGTTCTTTGAATCTGTGGAGTGCCTTTTTATAGGAAAACCAAAAATCCTTGAATAGCCACAGAATAACATTTAGCTGGAGATATCACCACCACTACCCAAGAGAAACCCCAAAAAAAAGAATATGGACAAGTGCATGCTATGTAACCTGGACCTTGATGAAGTCTCAATTGCACTGAATTGTGGCAAATGGATGTGTTTGCCTGAACATATCTGATGATGAGTATGCTCAGCTAAATAAAATGGAAGATATAAATGGTTTCAAATGGACATGTCCACAGTGCAAAGTGGCTGCTCCTGTAGTCACAACTCCTATGCATTCCACAGCTACTATCCAAGACATTACACAGATGATCTCACAAGCTATGTCAGGCCTAATTTTGTTTTAAACTAAGTAGCCTATTGAAATTTTGACAAAACAACATTTTATCTTAATTTTCAGTTATCATTTTCTTTTTCTCTGGTTTTAGTTCTGAAAAGCAATTCTTATTATTTGAGTAGAATTTAAGCCATATCAGTGTTTTTTTTTTATAAATTTAGGATATGTGTTTATAGATCTTTGAAACCTCATAAATTAGAATTGAGTAAAGTTGTAAAGCTGGAAACAGTTTTCTTGTACTTTAAGTATAAATCTGTTTTTTAAGGTTTCACTTTAAAAGAAGGTAGAATTTTTAAAGGTCATCAACAATTACTGACCTCTATAGGGAGAAGGAGTGGAGGTAGGTACTACAAAACACCTCCCTGGGACTTACTTGAGTCTGTAGACTTGTCTCTGAAAGTTTCATTTCCCTAACCTAGCCCTTATCCAAGATGCCTCCTCACAAAAAAAGACCTTAAATTTCTTATCCCATGTCCTAGACCAGGCAGTAGTCCCAAGTTCAGGTTCAGGTTCAGGCCTAAAGTTTGTGCATGTGATTAGGCTCCACTGATGACAATCAGTTTAAAAAATTGTTATTGATGTATAGTCTAAGCTTAAAATATTAAATACAGTTATATATTCTACTGGTTCTTATTGAGAAAATCCTTCCTTCCTTAGCCCTAATATGTGTTAGAAAATAGCATTGCCTAGACAATATCTATTTCAGAGTTTAAATTGCACTTCACCCATTTCAGTAGTATTTAAACAGGGAAAAAGCAACTAAACTACAATACTATTTCACTTAAAAATCTCTCACAAATTTTCAAGCTATTGCACATGACTCAGCATAGCCTACTTACTAGTGTGAACTTTGCCAGTAATTGCCTGCCATGTTGTTAGTAATTTAAACTTCTGGCGCTGGACTCAGCAATTCGCTCAGATACCAGGTTTTCGGCAGAACGTATAGCCCAGGCTGGTGCAATAACTAGCCTAAAAATAGCGAATACTATTATAGCCCTATTATGGGTAGAGCCCAGTAAATGAACAAAATTTACCACCCCTCCAGGTATGTCGTCGTAAAAATTGACTAGTGCCTTACTGAAAGCAAAAATAAACAAACCAAAAAGGCGGATTATCCTTTATAAACTTGTTTTATTGGTTGTATACTATAATTTTACTGAGAAACAGTGCTATTAAAACTTAAAGAAATATATAGTAACAAAGAAAAATTTGCTTTGTTGCAAGCGTTTAGCCTACCACTGGTGGATTTATTAAATGATTATGCTCCATAGGCTCAGGGGCGATAACTGATAACAGTGACTGCCAATTAAGAGGCTGTTTTGTTTTTTTTAGCAGTGAGAGAATGACCAATATTCTTTTTTTAACTTTAAATAAAGCGCTAGTCAATTTTATGTTGGTACAAAGGGTGAGGTTTTAAATTTAATTGGTTTTAAGTTTCAACCTTGCTATTTCAGTGCATTTAATCCATGAGACTTTTTAAGCTTAATTATTATGCATTATTACAAACAAAACGCATTAAAACTAATTAAATTCAGTCTACTCAATTTCATTTTTAAGGAATAGTGATGAAAATATGGGAAAAATGAAAATGTTGAATTACTCTGGAAGGTTACCCCCTCGAACTTCCATTCCCACGGAAAAGTCTCCTCGTAGAAAATTCCACCCGAAAAGTATATTTATACTTTCCAATCACAAATAATAAATGAGAGCAATGGGCATATTTTATAGCTTACAGTATATCCCCTGAGAGTTTTGGGGAGGGGGGTCGTGTCACCCCCCAATGCATAGGACTGGACCATTCGACTATGCTAAACAAACAGGCTATTTGAAAATTTTGATTGGACAATTTCGAAAAAAAGAGGTGGTTACCCTTCGTTATTTTTGGTGACTTAAATTGAACACTAGATCTTTAAATTCTCATTTGAATGAGCCCTCCTCCAGTTTTCTAGGACAATTCTTTGAAAAAAAAGACAAAAACAGGAACCCATGATCTTTCTTAGGGTATAAAATACAATTCAAGTTTTTGCAGAAGGAAGATTGAAGCCTCTGCAGTAAGCTTCTCTCATAGATTGAATCTGATGGTAAGGATTTTTGTTTAAAATTCTTGACTTTCTGGGGCATATATATATATATATATATATATATATATATATATATATATATATATATATATATATATATATATATATATATATATATATATATATATATATATCTGAGGGGAGAGGGGGTGCCACGGCTAAGGCAGTGCCTACCCTGATCAAATTTTTCACTTTGATTTGGCTTCTTTTGCTTGGATTTGAGTCAGGGGACAAGTGCTACATATAATTTTTGCCCCAGGACACCACCAACCCTAAGAACGGCCCTGTGCTACAAAATCCTTCTCCTTGATTGAACTTTCCAAAATGATAAAGTTCATCCTGTCGGCTTGGCTGATTTCGTTTTGATTCGGTATAATTCAAAATGCGAAGCGTCAGTATATTTTCCGTTAATGTTTTACTCTGAATTGGTAGTAAGGTTACATGTTTGGCTTTTAGAAGTCGGAAGTGATTACTCACAACAAAGGCGCCAGAGTTTTGTGATTATTTTTTTTTATCTATATTGGGACGGTCTACGGTAGGCATACTTGATTTTCAAGGAATGGTGTTGAAGATATGGGATGGGGTAACAAAATTAAAAAATCAGAAAGGGGTACCACCGTCAAGATACATTATTATTACATTGTGGTTCAAGACTTCAAAGAAGATAAATTACCAAATAGATACAACAAAAACGTTTTTTTTTTTCAAAGCAAATTTAAGCCCATGTTTAGCAAAACTTGAAGAATCATAGCCCAAAAACCTGCCACACAGGTTTTTAGTCACTTGTCCTGCGAAACTAAAAATTTGATAGCCCAATTGGTGAATAATATCCCAGCGTGGCCACACAGCTCGTGAATCTTTTCGAATCTTTAATATATTGATTACCTGCATTTTATCGTACTTGCTTTTGATGTTTTTTCCGCTATTTACCTTAAGGTTACTTTAATTCCAATTGCTAGAGTAATAAAGCACTGACGACCCCTTAGAATCCTCACTTGTAATGGCGTGTTAACTTCAGGTGATAGTTGAATCCTAAATAAGCTTTAAGTAAAGGCTGGCCAAACCTTTGGCGAATCCAGGTTTGAATGAGTCTCGAGTGGTTACTTTGATCGTCTTCAGATTTCAAACTGTCCAAATACTTTGCACCCCCCTCCTTATGTGCAAATATATAGCCCAACTTATAAATTTTCCAATATATTCTGTCACTTGTCTTTGTCTTGTCTCAAGCTAAGCTGAAAGAAACTAACGAAGAAACTGGCCTCTTCTCCGGTTTTACACAGTGTAAACTTGAACGAGTGGCGTACAACACACAAGCACCAAAATCCCTTCCCCCTACGGAAAATAAAAAACAAAGCTCAAATAAAATTTTCTAATTTAAAACCTTATTTTCTACGGGGAGGGGGTATTTTCTGAGGAGGATTTTTCGGGGATAAGGTTTTCCATGGAAGGGGGGGAGGGTATTTTCCTAGGGGGTATTTTCCCGGGGGTAATTTCCACAGTTTTTTTTTCGGAGGGGGGCATATTTTCTGCGGGGTGGAGCGTATTGTACAGGGTAGGTTAAACGCCAGGGGGGGGGTAGACACCTAAATCCGTAAGTAATGCCCTCGGAGCATGTAAGGTCTTATGGTATGGGTGGTCACACAAACTTCAGATGGGGCTCATTTATTTTTAAATCAGAATTTATACCGCCCTTTTTAAGAGTCGAAAATGATTTGAAAGAACTACCCCTCCACCACGTCCATAATTTTCCCAAACACATCCAATGAATATTTTGAGAGAGTAATTTTGTTCAGCGTAGTTGAAGGGTCCGGAAATTGTGTCTCGAAGGATGACAACCTCATACAGACCTCTGGGCAAGGTTTTAAGTTTGGCCCTGGGGGCATATAAGCGCTTTTCAAAAGGGTGGTCGTTTATATTTCAGAGAGGACTCATAGAATTGATAATAATAAGTTTTGGTGTCTTTTTTAAGAGTCATAGCGATCAGACTTGACGGCCATTACTGGCGTCAATGTATCTATCATTGGCAGCGTGTTCTGCAAAATACCCTGGTACATGGCAAGAAAAGGGGGAAGTTTTTCACCATTTCCTAGGGTCACTAGAACCTCTTTAAACACATTTTACAATTGGAATAGTTAAATATGAATAAACAATTAGTATGTCTTTTAGATATTGTGCACTGCCACCCGGAACTGAGCTTTATTACTTGCTAAACCAATAAAATCTGGGGGATGTAAAAAGAGTTTCCGATATTTACTTCAAGGATGATTACTTTAGACATGCACATTTATGGTCATTTTCATCAGCCTCAAGCTAAATCTGATATGATAAATTCCACTGAAAAGTGACATTAGCAGGATGGGTAAGAACCAAATATTTACTTAACTGTGTATATAACTGAGTGACTAAACCTTATCATTCTTATTTATGATACACTTACGTTGACCCAATACCGGGCAATAAGTTCTCTTGAATTTGAAGATATTTTTGATTTATTTATAAATAAAAACTCAACCTCTGGGTAAAGGGATGGAGAGGCGAAGATTCTTCCGAAAATTAAGTTGCAAGATATTCAGATAAAATCATAGATATTCTCTTTTTGTTAGAGCTCGCAGGTGAAGATACTTAAGCCATGGTCTCCGAATGCAGGAAACTCAGATCCCAAGAGCCGCTTGACATTGGCACCAAAGCGGAAGTCTAAGAGGGGGGAGACCTCGGAACACTTTGCGTCGAACATACCAGTCTGATCTGCGCAGTATCCATGCTTCTCTTCAACCCGATTGGGAAGACATATAAGCAGCTGCCCAATTCAGAAAAGATTGGCGAAGTCTCGTGGATGCCCTGGGTGCCTCTAGTGGCACAGGTTGATCTAAGGTCAAAGGTTATTGTCTTTCCAGTGAGTCTGACAATTGTTGAGCTCAACAGATCAACAGCAGTCTCAGGGTGGACATACAGCACAAATTTGGGCTTTGGAAGCTTTGGAGGATTGGGGCTTTGAAGTGTAAACAGAAACATAAGGATTAGTTGTGTTAGCTTCTTGTTTAGTTATCCATCTACTTGGATGTCTTTATTGATTATGTTTGCATTCACAAGCGAAATGGAGTTTCATCCATTTCCATGTCTCACTCGTGGAGATAAAGCTCACATTCAAACACATGCATGAAATCATTCTTGATTTTCTTGAAGAAGCCTGTCTTGTTGTGGTGTCTGACACAAAAATACACAGTATATAATTTTCAAAAGTAAAGCTGAGTAATTATTTTTTTATTAGTTTTAATATAAGTGAAATTTTACAATAGTACAATGAATACTCTTGATTTTCGATTATCAATATTTTGACTAAATTAGACAGATTATAAATCAAATGGCAGCTGAAATGCGTATTCGATATTTACTTCACTTATTATACAAACCGGTATCACTAGTTCACAAATTTCATCCACACCGGTTCTATATCATCAGATTCTAAATTCCAATAAATTAAACTTCTTAAAACAATGTTTGTGCTAAATTAACATGCCTCACGATTGGTTATTCATCGTCATGACGAGAGAGTGCAGGACATTCTCTGAGAATACACCGGCGTTTCTTCACTAGCTTCCTAGGGCATGGCTTACCCCCATTCTGAGATGGGACCTAAAATTCATAAGCATTATTTAAATTAAAACATATTTTATGTAATCGGTTTAACAAATCTATTTAATAAAAGAAGATCTATAGAATGTCTTTTCATGTATTTTTTTAGAAATGCCATTCGATAGCTCTTTAAATCGCAAATGATAAATTATATATAAATCTCGTGAGAAAGTAACGTTGTACTAAATTTTTAATCTTTATTTGTATGATGTACTGCAGGTCTTATTACTCATAAGTTAATAATTATGGCGAGGGAATGAACGTGTGTCCACATTTTTGTACCCAAAGAGATGCACGTGGTGTCATTTTTGAAAACACAGTAAAGCGATGATTGCCAAATTTCTTCTTTTTTCTTATAGAAGTCTTAACTTTGTTGTTGCGAATATAGCAAGTTTCAAAATTATTAAAACATGTAAAATTTAATGGGTTTGAGGAGATCAATTTCAATCTTTTTAGGTGGGGACGCAGAAAAGATATTAGATCAGCTACCCAGAAAAAACAATCAATTTTAATTCAACCCTGAGATGAAACTCAAGTCTTATAAAAGTACAAAAGACCGATCTTTGCCTGGAGACACCTGACTCAGGTTTTAATACCAGCTACCAGCGGTCGATGCAAGGACATCTATAGTCAACAAGGAAAGCATGAGTAAGTAATGGAAGTGGTAGTTTTAATTAAAACAAGTGCTTCTTAATTTATTTTTGTTGTTTTTGCTTAAAATGATATAATTCAGGAAGTCGTAAAAAGGTATATTGTGAGTCCCTGTTTCCTGAACTGAACCCAATTTAAGTAAACGGATATATATATATATATATATATATATATATATATATATATATATATATATATATATATATATATATATATATATATATATATATATATATATATATATATCTATATATATAAAAATAAGTTGTCTGTCTGTCTGTGGGTCTGTGGATCTGTGGATCAGGTGACGTCATGTTTCGGCTGACGTCATGAAATTAGTTGCCGTCATTTTTGTTATGACGATGCTTAGTATATTGTAAAACACATTAATTTGGTTAATAATATACCATTTAAAACACCAAAATGAACATGCTGGAGTAGTCACTCGGTGAGAGAGGGTGTCAGAACGGAGAATGAAGGTCCCAGGTTCAAATGCTGGTTAGGCTAAAAAAGGTAAAAAACTAAAAACTAAAAAAAAACTGAAAAAACTAAAAAAAGGCAAAAACTACAAAAAAAACTAAAAACTAATAAAAAAATAAAAAAGCCGAAAAACTAAAAAAACTAAAGAAACTAAAAAAAGGAAAAAACTTAAAAAACTAAAAACTAAAAAAAACTAAAAAAAAGGAAAAATGAAAAATAGAAGAGAAAAAGAATACTAATAAAATTAAAAATAAAAATAAAAAAAAATAAAAAAGATAAAAAGCTAAAAAAAGGTAAAAACCAATAAAAACTAAAAAGAAAAAAAGGTAAAAAACTAAAAAAAAAAATTCATCTAAAAAAATAAAAAAACTAAAAAATGTAAAAACTAAAAGAACTAAAAAAGTAAAAAAAAACTAAAAAAAGGAAAAAACTGAAAAATAAGCGGGATATAAAACAGGGGGATATAAATGACGACCGGGACACCGGGACATAAGGAATATAAATGAATCAGAAAATACAACTCATGTTTCCAAATGACGTCGTTTGGAGCCCAAATTGAAAATCCAGATCAATTTATGTCTACTTTCAAAGTAAAAGGGCAAATTTATCATAGAGCAGGGTCTCTTCTACCATTCTCAGGCGAGAATCATAAATTTTTACAATTGTAGTTCATCAGTGATAGAAATTCTGAATTGAATGCACGTTGCGAAATTTCTCCAAACATTGAAAGGACAATCGTTTCCCAATTACAACATCTTTTCCACGAAAATAATAATTTAGTGCGTCTGTTCAAAACAGCCATCGATTTGATTCCTACTTATACGCATAAAATTGTTATTTCCGCTGACAAAACGCCTCCTGGCCAACATGTGCGTAGATACAATGCTCCAACTATCGACGAAGTGGCCATCGTTATGGTCGGTGATCAGTTTTTACCTCGAGATATTATTCTCAGGGTTTCCACCACACGTGCTACAACTAAAAATAGGCCTACCAATAATACTTTTAAGAAATATAAACCCACCAAAGCTTTGCTATGGCACTCGACCTGCCGTAAAAAAAACAATGGAAAACCTAATAGAGGCCACAATCTTGACAGGGCCTTTTGAGGGTGAGGCTGTTCTTATTCCTCGCATTCCCAAGATTCCAACGGATCTGCCTTTTCAATTTAAAAGATTGCAATTCCCAATTCGATTAGCATTTGCAATCACCATTAACAAAGCTCAAGGTCAATCATTAGAAAAATGTGGTATAGATCTTAATACTGATTGTTTTTCCCATTGACAATTGTACGTTGCATGTTCGAGGGTCGGTAAACCTGACAATCTATTTATATGCAGCGACAATTGGACAGCGAAGAATGTTGTATATTCGCAAGTTTTACGCAGTTAATTTGTATTTTATCTATCTATCTATCTATCTATCTATATAAAAACGAGTTGTATGTATGCATGTTTGTTTGTTTGTAAAAAGAGCGTTTGCATATGATGTCATTATTAGTACATACGGCTTTGTATATGCAGAGACAATGGGAAAGCCAAGAAAGTTGTATATTCGCAATTTTTACGTAGTTTAACTCCTGCAGACGAAATGAATGCTTGCCTAAAAAATTCTAATTTATAGGCACACGTAAAAATATTAAAATTAACTACAAATATGCGTGTCCGATTGCAAAACGATGACTCTGGTCAAACAGTAGACTCAATTTCAGGACGTATACAACTACCTGCTGATTTCTGTAATTTAGTGAGTCGACACAGTTTTGGAACCAAATGAAGCGGTTAATTATCCATCTGAATTTTTAAATTCCATAGATCCTTCAGGGTTTCCACCACACGTGCTACAACTAAAAATAGGCGTACCAATAATACTTTTAAGAAATATCAACCCACCAAAGCTTTGCAATGGCACGCGACTTGCCGTAAAAAAAAACAATGGAAAACCTAATAGAGGCCACAATCTTGACAGGGCCTTATGAGGGTGAGGCTGTTCTTATTCCTCGCATTCCCATGATTCCAACGGATCTGCTTTTTCAATTTAAAAGATTGCAATTCCCAATTCGATTAGTATTTGCAATCACCATTAACAAAGCTCAAGGTCAATCATTAGAAAAATGTGGTATAGATCTTAATCCTGATTGTTTTTCCCATGGACAATTGTACGTTGCATGTTCGAGGGTCGGTAAACCTGACAATGTATTTATATGCAGCGACAATTGGACAGCGAAGAATGTTGTTTATTCGCAAGTTTTACGCAGTTAATTTGTATTGTATCTATCTATATAAAAACGAGTTATGTGGATGCATGTTTGTTTGTTTGTAAAAAGAGCGTTTGTATATGACGTCATTATTAGTACATACGGCTTTGTATATGCACAGACAATGGGAAAGCCAAGAATGTTGTTTATTCGCAATTTTTGCGTAGTTTGAAACACATATATAAATCTATCTATATTCACAGGTGGGACACAGGGACACAACTACAATGGCGCATAACTAATATGGCGCGTAACGACTTACGCGCGCGGGGGGGCTTGAGGGGGCGCGAAGCGCCCTACCAACTAGGTGTTGGGGTGGCGCGAAGCGCCACCCCAACAGCTAGTATATATATATATATATATATATATATATATATATATATATATATATATATATATATATATATATATATATATATATATATATATATATATATATATATATATATATCATGAAAAGAGAAATCACCAATGCAACAGCACAAACACACAAAAAAAAGAAAAAAAAAGAAAAAAAAAAAGAGAGAGACAGAAGGAGAAAAGGAAGACTGTTTTCCTAAATTAGTGATTAATATAGACAAGCACTTGAATGAGGCCTTAACCCTACTCATCCATACAATCACATAGGTCAAACAGCATAGCCACACACAATCAACCATAAAGAAATCCATGGACAGGCAGTCATATCGTCAATAAGTATAAGTCGTCATTTACCAAACAATAGAAAAAATAATATAGACAAATAATTTAGAGGCAACACCCAACATAAGGGCTCATCAGGAGAATACACTGGCCTATATAGGGTTTCGCCACTCTAAATTCTCTACCCAGCACAGTGTTGTGGCTACCACAGAATATCCATGGCATCCCCGCGTCAGGTATCACCCCCAAAATACATGCCTATGAAAGAAAAAAAAAACAGCAAATGTAAAACAACCAAGTAAAACCAAAACAAGCTTATCCTGTTAATATATCCCTCCCTTTAGCAACAATAGGTAAACTAAATATTATAAATTTTAACAAATCACAAATATTAACACATTGCAAAAGACCTGAATAAACTAAACAATTATAGAATTCATCTTTACCATGTGGCTAATTTTTAAGAAAATCCGCTCAATTAGAAACACAATTCAAAATAAATGGCGCTGCGACAACATTTCTCGAACCTCCGGAATTAGTTGAAAATTTCTTTAAGTATTTCTAGATAATTCTTTTGATATTTATTTAAAAGTTCGTTATAATGAAAACTAAATTTTTTAAATTGCCAAGTTAATTTATTTGCAGAAAAACCTCGTGATATCAATTTTTGGCTTAAGATTTTACATCTATTTTTAAAATCAATATAATTACTACAAATCCTTGCATAACGATGTAACCGTGAGAAAAACGCTGAATATGTGATATTTGAGTGTATATTACTTTCAGGGAATGGGAAACTAATCACTTCAAAATCAAAATCATCCGTTTTATTATACATTTTAAAAATTAATTTATTATTATCACAAATATTAATATTTAAATCTAAGAAATGATCCCCATGACCAGCGCCATGACTAGGCTCAAGAAGAAGCTCTGATGGATATATATATTTAGAAATATCAATGAAATCCTTACAATTTAAGACCAAAATATCATCTAAATATCTTTTATTATTTGACAAAGCATGTTTTAAATTAATTGGATTATTCTTATCCATCATATATTTATATTCTAGTTGACTTAAAAACAAGTCACCTATAAATGGGCTGGCATTCCCCCCCATGGGAATTCCCACAACTTGCTTGTACAAATCACCTCCAAATCTTATATAAGTATTGTATAAAACAAATTCTAATAACTCAAAAATCATATCTAAGCTATAACATCTCAAGTTAACTGTAGTATTAAAGCAGTTTGTCCATATAGCTTTTTTATTATAAGTGTCTATTTTTAAGAACCTTTTACTAGATAAGAGGAAAGATTTCTTGATAACAGTTTTTAAATTATCAAAAACTACATTAAGTGATAAATTAGTATACATTGTCGCAAAATCGAAAGACTCAATTCTTTTAGCTGAAACCATTGTTAAAGAATCTATCACCTGCAGTGAATTATTAACACTCCAATATGGATTAAAATTCGAAAATTTTTTAATCCCAGAACAATAGGTTTTAAGTTTATTTACTATTTCCTTTAAAATTAAAGAGAGGTCAGTAGCAGCAATGCGGGTTGGACATTTAGCTGCTCCAGCAATAAACCGTGGTTTAGGGGGATTCTTATGAAATTTACAGTCCAATATAGGAAAGGGAACTTTTTATCATTGTCATTTATTTTAATACTAAAATTTTTAAAAAGTATTTCTTCAGTCTTTTCAATTAAATTCTCATCCTCCTATTTACCTTTTCGTAAACATTAGTTGTGCATAACTCCCTTTTTAAGATATCACAATACAGCTTCTGACAAATTATGGCAAAATTATTATTAGCTTTATCCACTGGCACAATTACAAATTCATTCTTTAGATTAGCAATTGCTTGTTTAATCTTCGCATTATAAAATGATGATTTAGTGTTACTATTTTTTAAGTTAGAATATATTTTATTTCTTATTCTACTAATAATTAAATTCTTCCAACTTTGAAAACTCTCTTTATTTTTATTCTCTTTCTTACACCACTTATCAATAAATAAATCAAAATCATTTTCCAAGCCATCAAGAACACTCGATGGTTTCAGATGATGAGAAAGACGGAAATTAGCCCCTTTATTCATTATAATTTGAAGATTATCTTGCTTTATTATTGACAAATCCCCTGTTATAACATGTTTGTAAGTAGGATTTACAAATGGGCCAAGTTGCTTGCAATTACAAACCGGTTTCCAATTTATATCACTATCTAGTCTTTTTAGTATTAAATTATAATTAAAAATAATTTTCCCAATAGTTTTTGAAAATTTATAAGTTAAAGCTGGACTATCATTATAATTCAAATTACTAGGAAGGGCCTGCTTCACATGCCGCTGATTTAAAATTTCTGATAAATTAATATCTTCAGTCTGCTTACAAGTAAAATTAATAGGTAAATATAATCTGTTATCCTTATTACTAATCTTATCGAACTTTTTCTTTTTTGAAATAAATTTCGTTTACATATATATATATATATATATATATATATATATATATATATATATATATATATATATATATATATATATATATATATATATATATATATATATATATATATATATATATATATATATATATATATATATATATATATATATATATATATATATATATATATATATATATATATATATATATATATATATATATATATATATATATATATATGTAATTTTATATTCTTTTTCTATTCCATTCTAGTTTTTGGCACTTGATTAGTTTGTATCTTCCCCTCTTTACCAGCCGCCTCCTTGTTTTTATCCTGTGTCTTAATATATTTCTCCCCCCCCTCTTTCTATTGTTTTTGATCGCCTTAAATATAATTCTGGTTTTAAAGCATAAACAAAGACAAATATGTCTTCACCCATCCAGCCCTCTCCTTCCCTATAGGACAGCATTGATCCTATAATATGTTCATGCCGATAGTAGATATGATGTAGACAAAATGTTGAATGAAAATCCAAAAATATTTCATAGTTATAAATAATACATTAATAATTGAAAGGCTTTACTTAAGAATAATTTTCTTGCAATGACTCACCTTTATCATCCTAAACTTTTCGTTCCAACCTTTGCCACAAGTGGCACTGCAGTGACCCCAGTTTGACCACTCTGATACGACACAATCAATAGGCTCAGGTTTTCTAAATCTACTTTTTTTGTATTCAGTTCGGTCATATCGCAGATCAAAGGGTCCATGTTTTAAATCATAACCTCTGCTATAATAGTTTCCATGGAAGTCTTCATTCTGGTCTCTTTGTGTGTTGTGGTCTGTTTCTTCTATATTACTATTCCCTAGAAAAAGATCGGTATGTTAAAAAAATTAATAAATTAATTTAGGCTTTTATATTCCTCCCCCTTTTTTCAGAAGCTCATGGACATTACTCGAATTACTCAATTTCATTTTAACTCATTTCGAAAAGACATTGCGCATTTACCAAGCAATTGTAGTTCAAATTTTTATTTAGAATCTTAATAAGCTAGAAGAATTTAGGAAAGTAACTTTTTAGTTTCCAAATTTACAGTAGGAGACATTTATAGCATCTTTTCAAGGCAAAATTATAATAAAAATAAATACAAACGGCACTCTTCCTACAATAAAAAAATGCAGTGACGTTTCGATGGACAAAATAAGTGATGAGCTGTCAGAAGTTTTTACGAGAAAATCTTGATAAGAAAATTCTTGAAAGTGAGCTGAATTATCATTAACAAAAATGTTGCTCCATATTACTTCTTAATATGGAAACAATTTTAGATCTGAAGTTACAGTTTTATTTTTGTCATTTTTGGTGAAATCTTAACTTAAGAAGTTTTGTATTAATGATACACTATTCAGCAATACATTATTAGATTATTGTAGCATAGGAGTTACACCAAAGTGCATCCTTGAAGCTAGTATACCCACCTTAAAATAAAGGGGCGACATTAGTTTTTCTTAATAGACCAAAAGTATTTCATTTTTAATGTTCCATAAAGTGTAAATGGCCATTACTGATGAATTTTCTGATAAAAATATGGCAGGGATACATGTCCAGAGAGTAATGAAATTCACTCCATAAATTTCGATTTGCCAAAATAAATAGTTTCTTCCTGGCTAAATCAAATGATAACCTCGTTCTGGTTGCCAATATTTCTCTGTTCAGAAGTACTCCATTGGAAGGCTGTTCGGAATACAGGTTATATTTTTCCAAGGATTCTCCGGATAGTCAAAATGACAATTTTTTTTTAGCTGGCTTCGAACCCAATGAATGGAAAAAAGGATTTGTGTCTTGTCAGTACCTACTTGGTCAAAAACTTTGGAGCCAGCTTGGTGAAAATTTTCACCGTTTTAAGTTTTCTCGTGACGATTCTATCCAGGATTGATATTGTTAATGTGTGTGATAAACCGCCACTGCCAACACTGCTACGCACGACAATCCTCCATCCCAATTTATACAAAGCCAACTTCTTTATACACTCCCAAGTAGTTTTAATTTCCCTTAAATGTTTCCTTATAACATCCTCCCACCTTATTTGGGGACGACGCGCCTTTCGTTTGGCCCAAGACAGCTGGCCGATAAAGACAATATTTGGCAATCTGTCATCCTTCATCCGCAAAACTTGTCCTAGTCGTTTCACCCTTTCTCTTAAAAGCGGGATTGAAATAAAATCTTTGTACAGCTTACAATTTGAGATACGGCCAGTCAGTCGGGTACCAAAAATAGTTCGTAAGCAATGTCTCTAGAAAACATCAAGCAACTCCTCCTCCTTTTTTGGAGCGCTCAAGCTTCAGAACCATACTTGACCACTGTAATTACTATTGCTTCAAATATTCTAATCTTGGTTTGCAGACTTATCTTTTTATTCTTCCAAACTTTCTTCCACTGTGAATAAAACCCTGGGGCTTGGCTGTTATTCTAGTAGCATCTTCACTGTATCCACCGTTTTCTACCTAAGGATCTGGGTCAATTTGGTAGAGTAAGAGCATTGGTTCTTAGAGCCACATCATTCTCTTCTTCTCCATTGCAGCCTCGAGCGCTGGATATTTGTAGTTGTGTGAGAATTAGAGAGATATTTGAGCGGTTTTATAATTAACCGCTAAAGGCACAATTTATCTTGATCGTTTTACCTAGATAGCACGGGGAGTTTTCAATAGCCTTCCTCCAGCGATCTAGTAATAGCAACCACACACCTGTTTGATCCCTTGGGACTGGTACTTTATACTAACAGTGGTATTATGGAACAAATACTGGTACCAGCGGTTGTTGTAGCCCTGCTGCACGAATACTGGTGAAAATCGGTGCGTTACTAATGGCAACAGGTGCTGAGTTAAAATAAGTACTATCTATAAAGTCCACGCTTTTGATGTTCTAATTGGCACAAAAATTAAATCCAATTACTTTTCGGAGACACAGTGTATCGACAGATATACGCAATAAAAATTCTAAAGAGGTATTAAAGGTTTCCTAATTTCTTTTTGTTATCATTTTTAATTTTTTTTTAAGTATATACTTAGAAGAAAGTAAAAATTTATGCCTAAATATCTTGTTTTGCATTTTCTAATAAGGCTTATTTTTATTTTTATATTTTGCAAAATTGTACTTGAATGATGGATCCTCGTTAAAGATCTTTTGGCGAAATCAGGATACTTTGTCTCACACCTGTTAGTCACTAAATAAAAAAAAAAAGTTTTTTTTTTTAACTGAAAGTAAGGACCGACATTAAAACTTAAAACGAACAGGAATTACTCCGTGTATGAAAGGGGCTGTTCCCTTCTCAACGCCCCGCACTTTATGCTAAGGTTTGACTCTTTCTCTCCATTCTACTTTATTAAACAGTAAAAAATTTTAGCGTAAAGAGTGGGGCGTTGAGAAGGGAACAGCCCCTTTCATACACGGAGCAATTTCTGTTTGTTTTAAGTTTTAATGTCGCTCCTTACTTTCAGTTAAAAAAACTGTTTTTTTTAATTTCTGAACGTTTTTGAATTAATGCATGTTTGATTTTGGCTCTCCGCACATAAATTACTAAAATGAAATTTGCATATTAATTCTTTTCTTGGCTAAATGGCTTTCTCTTAGATTGATCAGACGATTTTGAAAAATAAGGGATGGGGAAGGAGACCTAGTTGCCCTCGAATTTTTCGGTTACTTAAAAAGGCAACTAGAACTTTTATTTCTTAACGAACGTTTTTATTAGTAAAAAATATACGTAACTTAAGAATTAACTTACGTAACAAACTTCAATATTTTTACATTTTTATTATGTATATGAAGGGGTTTGTCCCCTCGTTAATAGCTCGCTCTTTACACTAAAGCTTAAGTTTTTTCCCAACTCTTTCAAAATGACCCCTGAATCAGAAAGGCCGTAGAATAAATGGTTGAAATTATTAAAAATACTTTAGCATAAAGAGCGAGATATTTAGGAGAAGAAGCCCTCATATGCATAATAATATTTGTTCGTTTCAAGTTTTAATGCTACTCCTTACTTTCAATTGAAAAACTTTTTCATGTTTAATTTTTCATTGTTTTTTTTGTAGTAATGCTAGAAAATCCTGCGCCCTTTTCATTGAATTTCTCTTCCCCCATAACATATTTCACCAAGGAAAGATCCTCCCACATAGCCCCCTCCCCTCAACCGCCACCCCACCCCCCAACCAAAAAAATCCCCCTGAAAACGTCTGTACACTTCCCAATAACCATTACTGTACGTAAACACTGGTCAAAGTTTGTAACTTGTAGCCTCTCCCCTGCGGACTGTGGGGGAGTAAGTCATCCCCAAAGACATAGTTATTATGGTTTTCGACTATGCTGAACAAAATGGCTATCTCAAAATTTTGATCCGTTGACTTTGGGAAAAGAATGAGAGTGGGAGGGGGCCTAGGTGCCCCTCAAATTTTTTGGTCACTTAAAAAGGGCACTAGAACTTTTCATTTCCGTTAGAATGAGCCTTCTTGCTACTTTCTAGGACCACTGGGTTGATACTATGACCCCTGGGAAAACAACAGAAAAAAACAAATAAACACGCACCCGTGATCTGTCTGCTGGAAAAAAAAACGAAATTCCAAATTTTTGTAGATAGGAGATTGAAATTTTTCCAACAGGGTTCTCTGATACGCTAAATGCGATGGTGTGATTTCCGTTAAGATTCTATGACTTTTAGGGGATGTTTCCTCCTATTTTCCATAATAAGGCAAATTTTCTCAGGCTCATAACTTTTGATGACAAGGACTAAATTTGATGAAACTTATACATTTAACATCCGCATAAAAATCCAATTCTTTTGATGTATCTTTAGTATCAAAATTCCGTTTTTTAGAGTTTCGTTTACTATTGAGCCGGATCGCTCCTTACTACAGTTCGTTACCACGAACTATTTGAAAGAGCATGGGAAACTATAAGAGCGGAAGTTTTGGCGATTTAATATGGAAAGATAGGATTTGAAAACTAATAGCGCCAGACGCGGCGTAACTTTTGATGACAAGGACTAAATTTGATGAAACTTATATATTTAACATCCGCATAAAAATCCAATTCTTTTGATGTATCTTTAGTATCAAAATTCCGTTTTTTAGAGTTTCGTTTACTATTGAGCCGGATCGCTCCTTACTACAGTTCGTTACCACGAACTATTTGAAAGAGCATGGGAAACTATAAGAGCGGAAGTTTCGGCGATTTAATATGGAAAGATAGGATTTGAAAACTAATAGCGCCAGACGCGGCGTAGTGGCTGGCGAAATCATTAAAATGTCTTTAAATAAGTAGAAAAAATTCAAGTTGAACTGGATAATTGGTAAAGATCTGACCAAATAGTATTGAAAACTCATTGTTTCCAATGCTCTTTGGGCCAGATCTGTATATTCGTATCACTTAAAGGTGAAGTCTCTCTGTAAGTCTTAAAAATCAAGTATTTGGCTATTTAGGGTAGGCTAACCTACTGTTTAAAAGACATATGTAAGGCCTAGCCTATTTGTCTATGATGGCAAAGGGTTATCTTTAATTGCCTTGTTAACATGATTAGGCGTAGTATATATTACTAGGCCTAATCATTAGTAGGCCTAGTTTAGATGATGGCAAATTACGGCTAATTAATTAGGCTTTAAAAATGCCAAACTTTGCGACGCTAGATGGCGTTAATGATTGTTTTTTTTTTACATTAGCGCCAGTTTCCACTCTTATGAGTTACGAATACTCTTTGCCTGTTAGTATTCATTTGAAGGTTTGCAACCAAAGAACAAATGCACAGAAAAAAAAAGATTACACATATTTTACATACACTTTTACTGTAGGATGCAATAGTTATTTTGATGATTGAGGGTTTTGTAAGATACCGGGAGCATTCCTAGTGCTAAATACTAGTGCATAGTGATTCAACTTTCTGATTGGCCAGAAATGAAGGTTAAAAAGGTCCAATCAACAAAGCCTTATAGCAATTGAGTAAAATAAGTTTCGAGTTTTTTAAACTGAAAGTAAGGAGCAATATTGATACTTAAAACAAACTGAAATTATTATGTATATGAGGGAGGTTGCCCCGTTGTCAATACCTTGCTCTTTGCACTAAATCTGGAATTTTGTCCCAATTCTTTAAGAATGACTCCTGAATCACAAAGGGTGTTTAATTAGAATACATTGTTCTTTTGAAAATACTAATAAACTTTATCGTAAAGAGGAAGGTATTGACAAGGGGACGACCCCCCATACCTAATAATTTCTGTTCGTTCCAAGTTTTAACGTTGCTCCTTACTTTAAGTTGAAAATCTTGCTTTTTTTAATTTATCACCGTTTTCCAAAAAATGTTGGGAAATCTGGCTCCCCCTCCATGAAAAATCCCTCTCTCATGAAAAATTTCTCTATATGAACATCCTTCAACTTACCCTCTTTAATCCCCCCCCCCTTGCAGAAAAATCACCCCAAAAACGTCTGTATACTTCCAATAGCCAATACTATATGTAAACAATGGGCAAAGTTTACAAATTGAAGCCCTTCCCTCGGGGACTGTGGTGGGGGGTAAGTTATTCTCAAAGACGTGCTTATTGGATTTTTCTATTATACTGAACAAAATGGCCGTTAAAAATTTTGATCGCATGAGTTTTGTGAACAATGAGCTTGGGAAAAGGGCTAGAACCCTCAACTGTTTTGGTCACTAGAACTTTTGATTTCCGGTCAAACAAGCCCTCTCCCGTTCTTCTACGATCACAGGTTCCATATGATCCCCCTTGGGAAAAACACAAACAAAATAATAAAACAAACATGCATCCGTGATCTTTCTTCTTTACATAGGAGCTTGAAACCTCTGCAGTAGGGTTCTCTGGTATGAATCTGATGGAATGATTTTATTATGATCACTTGATATTTTGGCGTTGTTTCCCCATTTTTTCAAAAATTGGGCAGATTTTCTCCGGCTCATAACTTTTGATAGGTACCATTAAATCTGATGAATTTTACATATTGTGAATCCAAAATCCGATTCTTTTGATGTATCTATTGTTATCAGGACTCTGTTTCTTAGAGTTTCGGTTACAATTAGGGCGCATCACTCCTTAGGCTACTTGCAATTTGTTACCTCGAACTGTTTGATAGAAATTCTTGATTTGAAGTATTTTAGTCTGACCCCAGGACTTTAATATCTTCATTTTATTGTTGAATTATCAGACCTTCCTAGTCCATCATACCTCAGAGGCTAACCAAAAGGATTTTGTTCGATCTTTGACTATTCATTCTTGGATATCGTAAAAAATTTAAAGACAGAAAACATAATAAATTAATTTGTAATTTGTGGCAGATTGGAACCATAACAGACCCTTGCGAAGGCTTCACAGGCCTATTCCCTACCCCTAAAAAAATTACTGGTTGGGAAAGCCAATGATAATTTCAGCCTTTCCCATCCTTGTCATGTAATTTTTCAGCTGTCAGACCCTTCTACCCCTGGCAATGTCCCCCAGCCTGACGTTTAAACCGTGGTAAATATCTAATCGATGTCTACTAACTGTGAATTTTTCAACATGGTGTCTCCTTGTTTCTACAGTCATCTTACACTTTTGGTATAAAGAAGAATCGTATCTCATATCGTTGCTTTTTTTCTGCATTTAATTACGGCTTTTAGTTATTGTCATTGACTCAAAAGCATTGGTTCCAGGGATGTACATAGCCCTTTTCGCTCCCGTTTCCATCAAAGGGCATAAAACTCTTAAATAGTTACTTGAAAGGGAAACAATTTCCTCAAAATGAGAAAAATTATCATCATGAGAATTTTTCAACCTATGAAAATGTCTGGATTCTCTATCCCCTCTCAGCCCCTTCTTGTATCCTCAAAGCGAAACAAATAACATGTTATCTCTCGATAATTTACCTTTAAAAAGTACTTCGCAGGTCTTGACACAATCTTCATATCTTTCAAAATTGTTTCTATTGCCTCTGCATCCATTATAAATGAACTGGGTACAAGTTCCCTTGTCGACATCATAATACCACCTTGGGAAATAGCCTCGACAAGGACCAACATCTTTCTTTTGCATGCAAACTGCCTTAGCATCAGCAGCATCTAAACTACACTCCAACCTATCCCCGTCACAAACGGCTTTTTCCATCATCTCAACTTGACAGTGGTTTGGTAGCTGCGAAGTATACAAGGGGAGTCGTGTCCGTACCTTCATCCCCTTGCCACATGTGACACTGCAGGGTGACCAGTCACTCCAAGCTGTTACGGCACACCGAGGGTCTATTGGAATAGCCTAAATAAATATTATGCAATCATAAATATGGCGATACTGACTAACAAAACTGTAGTCTAGTTTGAAACTGCTGCATTTGCAGAAATGATCGCAAAAAATACAAAACAGTACCCCATAAAAACTTTAAAAAAAAGTCTTCACAGCATTAAACAATCTACATATTTACAGCTCTTTACTGACAATCCGTTTTTAAGCTTTGAGGGAGACTTAGTGAGAATTAGTATAAACAAAAGAGTATCAATTTTCTTCGAACTTTGTTTTTCCTATAAACAAGTTTATACAGTAAATTGCTTTTTATTATTTCTATAATCACTTTTGTGCCTTATCTGCAAGTTTTGCAGAAATGATCGCAAAAAATACAAAACATTACCCCATAAAAAACTTAAAAAAAGTCTTCACAGCATTAAACAGTCTACATATTTACAGCTCTTTACTGACATTCCGTTTTTAAGCTTTGAGGGAGACTTAGTGAGAATTAGTATAAACTAAAGAGTATCAATTTTCTTCAAACTTTGTTTTTCCTATAAACAAGTTTATACAGTAAATTGCTTTTTAGTGTTTCTATAAGCACATTTGTGCCTTATCTGCAAGTTTTCTAGTTAAGCTAGCTTGACTTTCCATATGATATTCACAAGTGGTTAAGCCACCAGACCGATATTTGGGACAAAGCAAGAATTTGCCAGATTTGGAAAGTGAATCCAGGCTGATCGCGGAGTGTTCTCGGCTAGTGCCTTTTCCTAAGGTTACCAATGGACATAAGTCAAGCAAGCCTACGTATTTTATAGGTCAAGCATACGTATTTTATAGGTCAAGCACATGTATTACGTATTTATTAAGATAATGTTTTCATTAGGTGACCTAGCTGAGGCATGATGACTATTTCAAGTTTTGATTTCATTGTGACTTTCGCTTATAAGGTTGACACTTCTTTGTGAACCATTGTGCGACAAATTAGTGTTTACATTATTTGAAATTTTGACATCCCCCTCATTAAATTATTACAATTTTTAAATGATCCATTGTAGGTTTAATCTATATTCTCCGTCATCTCTATTTACATTAATCCCCCCAAATATATATTTTTTTTTTATTTCTATTGTTTCTCCAAAACTTTGTAAAAGCTGAACAGAAGTGTCAATTATTTTTGTTTGATCAAAAAGTATGCTATGGTGCGGAAGGTCAAACCAATGCTCTACTAATTCTCATTCAAAAGTTTCTGGTTTTTTAATATTTACAAGGACAATGTGCTGTATTTTTATGCTGTTTTAATCTATTTTCTAGATTTTTACTTGTCCTTTCCACATGAACCACAAGAACAAGGTATAATGTATACCCACCGCTTATACATTTTCGGGATAGTATCTTTTCCACTATTCAGTAAAGAGCCTATAGCAAGTTGGGATTTGAAATATGTTTTTATGTCATAATAGCTGTTGGTGTGGCGCTTCGCGCCATACCAACACCTAGTTGGTGGGAGCACTTTGTGCTCCCCCAAACCCCCCCGCGCGCGTAAGTCGTTACGCGCCATTGTAGTTGTGTCCCTGTGTCCCACCTGTGAATATAGATAAATATATATACATATTTGTTTTTAAATATGTAAAACTTGCGAATATACAACATTCTTCGCTGTCCCATTGTCTGTGCATATAAATAGATTGTCAGTTTTACCGACTCTTGAACATGCAACATATAATTGTCCGTGGGAAAAACAATCCGTATTCAGATCTATACCGCATTTTTCTAATTATTGCCCTTGAGCTTTGTTGATGGTGATTTCTAATCGAATATTCCCTGTGTCCCGCCCTAGGCGTCCCCGTTGTAGTTATGTCCTTGTGTCCCTTTCGTCATTTATATTCCCTGTGTCCTGGTCGTCATTTGTGTCCCGGTCTGTAATTTCTCTTTGAGTGTCCCGGTCGTCATTTATATTCCCTGTGTCCCGGTCGTCATTTTCTCTTTGGGACGCAAGCCTGTTTTCACGTTGTTCTTGTGATTCCTCGGCACGCTTTCTTTTCTTACTGTCTCTATTAGCCGCAAGCCTTTTGGCATAACTCTTTAAGCAGCTTCCTCGGCTGTTTCTTCTGCCATTGTAGGATTTATACTAAAATTTTTCTTTGAATTAACTCTTTGAGCAGCTTCCTCGGCTGTTTCTTCTGCTATTGTAGGATTTATACTGAAATTTCTCTTTGAATAGCCCCCTTATATACTTATAATGACGTCATATACAAAGCCTTATATACTTATAATGACGTCATATGCGGACAAACACACAAACATACAACTTATTTATATATATCTATATATATAAAAATAAGTTGTCTGTGGATCTGTGGATCTGTGGATCAGGTGACGTCATGTTTCGGCTGACGTCATGAAATTAGTTGCCATCATTTTTGCTTTGAAGGTGACGTCATTCAAGTTATATAAGACATATGTTCGCGTAGAATTCTATTAATGTTTAAGTTTACAATGACTGATGAAGATGCTCAAAGAGTCTATGCCAAAAAACTTGCTGCTGATAGAGAAAGTCAGAAAAGAAAGCGTGCCGAGGAACTACCAGAGCAACGCGAAAGCAGACTTGCTGCTAAAAGAGAAAGTGAAAAAAGAAGGCGTGCCGAGGAATCAAAAGACCAGCAGGGAAACAGGCTTGAGGCTGATAGAGAAAGAAAGAACAGAAAGCATGCCGAGGAACTACCAGAGCAACGCAGAAGCAGACTTGCTGCTAAAAGAGAAAGTGAAAAAAGAAGGCGTGCCGAGGAATCAAAAGACCAGCAGGGAAACAGGCTTGAGGCTGATAGAGAAAGAAAGAACAGAAAGCATGCCGAGGAACTACCAGAGCAACGCAGAAGCAGACTTGCTGCTAAAAGAGAAAGTGAAAAAAGAAGGCGTGCCGAGGAATCAAAAGACCAGCAGGGAAACAGGCTTGCTGCTGATAGAGAAAGAAAGAACAGAAAGCATGCCGAGGAACTACCAGAGCAACGCAGAAGCAGACTTGCTGCTAAAAGAGAAAGTGAAAAAACTAATAATAAAAATAAAAAAGCCGAAAAACTAAAAAAACTAAAGAAACTAAAAAAAGGAAAAAACTGAAAAATAGAAGAGAAAAAGAAAACTAATAAAATTAAGAATAAAAATAAAAAAAAATAAAAAAGATAAAAACTAAAAAAAAAGTAAAAAGAAAAAACGAAAAAAAAACTAAAAAAGCTAAAAAAAAAGGTAAAAACCAATAAAAAACTAAAAAGAAAAAAAGGTAAAAAACTAAAAAAAAATTTCATCTAAAAAACTAAAAAAAAACTAAAAAATGTAAAAACTAAAAGAACTAAAAAAGAAAAAAAAAACTAAAAAAAGGAAAAAAAACTGAAAAATAAAGGAGAAAAAGAAAACTAAAAAAATATAAATAAAAATAAAAAAACTAAAAAGATAAAAACTTCAAAAAAAACTAAAAAGAAAAAAGAAAAAAACTAAAAAAACCTAAAAAAAGGTCAAAACCAATAAAAAAAACTAAAAGGAAAAAAAGGGAAAAAATTAAAAATTTATTTCATCATATATATACCAATTCAAAAACGAATGTATACCGGGATGACGACCAGGACACAGGGAATATAAATGACACAACTACAACGGGGACGCCGGGGGCACAGGGGGATATAAATGACGACCGGGACACAAGGAATATAAATGACGCCCGGGACGCTCAAAGAGAAATCACAGACTGGGACACCGGGACACAAATGACGACCGGGACACAGGGAATATAAATGACGACCGGGACACAGGGACATAACTACAAAGGGGACGCCGGGGTGCACAGGGGGATATATAAATGACGATGGCGACTCAGGGAATGGTCGATTAGCAATCACCATCAACAAAGCTTAAGGGCAATCATTAGAATCATGAGGTATAGATCTGAATACGGATTGTTTTCCCATGGACCATTATATGTTGCATGTTCAAGAGTCGGTAAACCTGACAATCTATTTATATGCACAGACAATGGGACAGCAAAGAATGTTGTATATTCGCAAGTTTTACGTAGTTAAAAACATATATATATATATATTTATATATATATATATATATATATATATATATATATATATATATATATATATATATATATATATATATATATATATATATATATATATATATATATATATATATATATATATATATATATATCTATATTCACAGGTGGGACATAGGGACACAACTACAATGGCGCGTAACTAATATGGCGCGTAACGACTTACGCGCGCGGGGGGGCTTGGGGGGGGGCGCGAAGCGCCCCCACCAACTAGGTGTTGGGGCCCCCCCAACAACAGCTAGTATATATATATATATATATATATATATATATATATATATATATATATATATATATATATATATATATATATATATATATATATATATATATAAATATATATATAAATATATATTTCTTATTATTCTTTTCATACTTTTTTTTGTGATAAAATTGAAACATACAGTAAAGTTATGCAATTATTTTTTTTGATTGGACTAATCTCCCTACATTATTCTCGGCTCAATTAATCTTTTCCTTCGTTTTTAGAAATCATTTTTTAGAAATCTTCTTTTCGGGATATCCATTCCCAACTAAAATATGTTTAATGAAAATGAGCTAACTACCTGTATATTTTACTGATGTAAATTTCAGTATCCCGCCAACTAAAGAAATAATAAATCCTCTTTTCAAACAGTTTGTGGTAACGAACTGTAGTAAGGAGCAAACCGGCTCAATAGTAAACGAAACTCTAAAAACGAATTTTGATACTAAAAGATGCATCAAAAGAATCAAATTTTCATGCTGATTTTATATATATAAGTTTCATTAAATTTAGTCTTTGTTATCAAAAGTTATGAGCATGAGGAAATTTGCCTTATTTTGGAAAATAGGGAGAAACACCCCCTAAAAGTCATAGAATCTTAACGAAAATCACACCATCAAGTTCAGCGTATCAGATAACCAAGCTCCTATCTACAAAAATGTGGAATTTCGTATTTTTTGCCAGAAGACAGATCAAGGGTGCGTATTTATTTGTTTGTTATATTTTCCCAGGGGTCATCGTATCGACCAAGTGGTCTTAGAATGTCACAAGTGGGCTCATTCTAACGAAAATAAAAAGTTCTAGTGCCCTTTTTAAGTGACAAAAAATTGGAGGGCACCTAGGCCCCCTCCCACGCTATTTTTTTCCGAAATTCAGTGGATCAAGATTTTGAGATAGCAATTGTGTTCAGAATAGTCGAAAACCGCACTAACTATGTCTTTGGGGATGACTTACTCTCCCACAGTCCCCGGGGGAGGGGCTGCAAGTTACAAACTTTGACCAGCGTTCAAACAGTTTGTGGTAACGAACTGTAGTAAGGAGCAAACCGGCTCAATAGTAAACGAAACTCTAAAAACGAATTTTGATACTAAAAGATGCATCAAAAAAATCAAATTTTCATGCTGATTTTATATATATAAGTTTCATCAAATTTAGTCTTTGTTATCAAAAGTTATGAGCATGAGGAAATTTGCCTTATTTTGGAAAATAGGGAATAACACCCCCTAAAAGTCATAGAATCTTAACGAAAATCACACCATCAAGTTCAGCGTATCAGATAACCAAGCTCCTATCTACAAAAATGTGGAATTTCGTATTTTTTGCCAGAAGACAGATCAAGGGTGCGTATTTATTAGTTTGTTTTATTTTCCCAGGGGTCATCGTATCGACCAAGTGGTCTTAGAATGTCACAAGAGGGCTCATTCTAACGAAAATAAAAAGTTCTAGTGCCCTTTTTAAGTGACAAAAAATTGGAGGGCACCTAGGCCCCCTCCCACGCTCATTTTTTCCGAAATTCAGCGGATCAAGATTTTGAGATAGCAATTGTGTTCAGAATAGTCGAAAACCGCACTAACTATGTCTTTGGGGATGACATACTCTCCCACAGTCCCTGGGGGAGGGGCTGCAAGTTACAAACTTTGACCAGTGTTCAAACAGTTCGTGGTAACGAACTGTAGTAAGGAGCGACCCGGCTCAATAGTAACCAAAACTCTAAAAAATAGAATTTTGATACCAATACATAAATCAAAAGAATCGCATTTTAATGCTGATTTTAAATATATAAGTTTCATCAAGTTTAGTCTTACCCATCAAAACTTACGAGCCTGAGAAAATTTGGGTTATTTTAGAAAATAGGGGGAAACGCCCCCTAGAAGTCATAGAATCTTGACGAAAATCACACCATCAGATTCAGCGTATCAGAGAACCCTGCTGTAGAAGTTTCAAGCTCCTATCTACAAAAATGTGGAATTTTGTATTTTTTGCCAGAAGGCAGGTCACGGATGCGTGTTTATTTGTTTTTTTTTTGTTTTAAATTCGAGGTAAATACTCCTACTTTGCGTCGGACCGTTCATTTAGTTTTCAGCAAGGTTAATTTGCTGTCGAAATTTTTTTGGATATATTCTGATGCCAATATTACTCAAAGTGAGTAATTAAAGGAGTTGTATGTATGTATGTATGTATTTATTTATAACCCATCATACAAAATAATGAAGTGATGGAGTACATTGAAAAAAAGGGGGAAAAAAGAAGAAAGAAGCAGCATATCGTAATTACATTCTAAAATACAGACAAAATAATTTCACGTCAAAAAACAACATTTTGCCATTCATGGCCGGTTTGCTTATTGCACATGTGTACATTCAGCTCAGCTAACTTAGCACACGGGTCAGACAAGCCATATTTTTTCATCAAATAGGTTGCGAGTCCACGGAGGAACTCGCAACAGAAACTTAGCAAATTTGAAGAAAACGCGTTTCATCCTAAGATGGTCAGGTTTACTAAATTTAGGGTAACAGTCTATTTTTTCTTGGAGTTCAATTACTATTTTGTCTAATGGGAGGAAAGAGGAAGAAGGATAAATCTGACGAGTCTTTTCTCACATCCAGTCCTATGAAAGGAATCTCATTGAAATCACTAGCTGATAGTGTGAGTCTGGTTTTACAGACTGTTAAAGAAAATTCAACTACGTTATATGAGCTGAATGTTAATTTTAAAGGATTAGAACAAAGGATTTCTAAGATCAAAGAATTTGTATTGGAATCGAAATTGGAGGTGGAAGGTATTAAGCCTAAAGTGATCAGCATGGAGGTTGAAACCAAAGATTTGAAGAACCACATTTCAGTGCTGGTTGATGAAAATTCTTTACTGCAATCGCAGTTATCTAGCCTAAAGCATACAATGATGAAGCAGGAAAGTAAAGAAACAGATAAAAATATTCTAGTATGGAACGTGACAGCGAATGATACTGTAAACGCTAAGGCGATTTTAAACGCTAAGGCGAATGATACTGTAAATACGCGATAGCTGATATTAAGCCTGAAAAAAAAGCTGATAAAGTTTATGATGGAGAACAGGGAGCTGAAAGTGGCAGTTCTAAAAGAGGCTCGAAATCTTCGTGGAAAAACTACCACGGGCAATCAGAATGTTTTTTTATCCGATAATTCTCCCCCGTCTGTTCGTGAAGTTCGAAAAAAGCTTTTAGCTATCCGAACCAGTATTCGTGAAAAAACAGGTTTTGAAACTTGGATTACAAGATCCATACCACCATCTCTATGTATTCGTCGCCTTAAGGAAGGGCCAGTGGAAAAGTTTTTGATTGATGAAATCCCACCAGATATTAGTAGCCTGATTCAAACGCAACGACAGTGAAGGCAAGGAAATGGCCGGGGCATTACAAAATAATCCTTTAGATATTGAAAATATAATTAATAATTCAATTGGAAGTAGAAATCAGATGAATAATGATTCTAATTCGGCTTTTAAAAGTAAGTATGTTTCGCAATTAAATGGTTCTGCCTCCTCTAAACGAAATGATATTTTCTCTGTGTTTCATCTTAACATTCAGGGACTTGGCTCTTCTTTTGATGAGGTGATGGAACTCCTGATGTTATAGGATTAGGTGAAAATTTCCTGGATTAAAAAAAGGATATCCTTTTAGATGTTCCAGGATATAGGATGGAGAGGCTGAATAGGAAACAGATGGCCAGAGGTGGCCTTATGCTTCATATTGCTGATCGTCTTGCATATAACGTCCGAAATGATTTGAGCAGAAATGAGGAAAGACTCTTTGAATCCCTTTTTATTGAGATTAATTTAATGCGTAAGTATTTAGTTGTGGGTTTGGTTTATATGTCCCCCAGTGGATCTATTCCTTCGGTTTTGAAAATTTTGGAAGAAGTTTTGGACTCAGTCCAAAAACATCCCTATGAACTAATCCTTATGGGTGATTTTAACCTCAACCTGCTGGATCAAAATTCTGCTTCAACTATTGATTTTTTGTCAATGATGCTCTCTTTGGGAACTCTACCTTCAGTTTGTATACCAACCCGAGTTACTGAAACACAAGCGTCCCTTATTGACAATATTTTTTCGTCACTAGATGTCTTAGATAATTTGGTGCTGGTTAGTGATATTTCTGATCATTTTCCCGCTATTTCCCGATATAAGAGTGCTAATCAAGCGCAGCGTATAGTATAACCATCTAAGTCTACGTAATTCTCATCTGGCTGATGTACCATGGGGTAGTTTGGTTTCTGATTCAGATTTTAACCACTCTTTTGATTCCTTTTATGATTTAGTTAAAGAAGGAATCCTAGAAATTTGCAATCGCGGTCCAGTGCCCATAATTCGAAAAAAATAGCACCACTGAATCCATGGATGACTTCAGGTCTCCATAAAAGCTGGAAAAGGAAAAATTATTTGTGGAAGCTTTACAAGATTTCATTCTCTGTAGCTCATTGCGAACGATTCAAGGCCTATATGAGTATATTTAATTCTCTGTGTCGGAAGGCAAAGTCTCAGTATTATCACAGGAAATTTTTCTGAATGTGGGAAGGATGTTGGGAAGACATGGCATTTAATTAATTCAGTTCTTAGACCTACTCCACCTCTGCCTTCAGTTCCATCAATGCTGATAATCGATGGTAAAACTGTCCAAGGAGATGTAGATGTTCAGCTAGAGCTTACCTCTTATTTTGCTAATATAGGAGAGGTTACTGCTTCCCCTGCAAGCTTTGCAACTTCTCGTTGCGATTTCAGAGCCTTTCTTGGACCCTCATGTTTGAAGTCGATGGTCTTGAATTCTGTTTCTGAATTTGAGGCAGCTCGTATTGTGAATGCTCTTAAAGGATCATCCTCTTCAGGACCAGATAAAATCCCTACAAGGGTTATCCGTGCCATTCTGCCTGCTATTCTGTCACCATTGACTAAGCTCGTCAACCTGTCTTTCGAGAAAGGAATTTTTCCTGAATCTCTCAAGCGAACTAATAGTACTCTATAAAGGTGGTTCTCGGAGAGATCCTGCTAATTATAGGCCAATTTCTCCCCTATCTGTTTTCAGCAAAATTTTTGAGAAGGCTATGCTATCCAGGCTTCTTAGTTTTCTGGATGCAAAGAATTTTTTGCATGGTTTCCAGTTTGGATTCCGAGCGGGTCACTCTACGCAGCATGCTTGCGCAGCTTTATCGAATTTCATTCATTCGGCAATAGATTCTGGTCATATCCCGGCAGCTTTATTTTTGGATGTTCGTAAAGCTTTTGATGCCTTGACTGATCGGATTCTTCCTTGGAAACTATCGCATATTGGTATAAGATCAAACGCTTATTCTTGGTTTGATTCATATCTTTCTTGTAGGCTTATTTCAATTGATCCGCTTTTCCGGAGCCCTTCTGAAGTACATTATGGGGTCCTTCAGGGATCTGTTCTTGGTCGCATTTTATTTCTGATTTATGTTAATGATCTGATTTCGGTTGTAAAAAACACCAGGCCTCTGGCATGCTGCAAGCTGTGTCATCCTGAAGCTCAGTCATGTTCTAATACTTCTTCTAATGAAGATTTTCTTGTTGCTTTTGCTGATCATACCACTCTTTGGATGATTGGGAGGACGGAATATGATATCAAATCTAATCTTGGGGCATTATTCGAGAGAGTTATTTCATGGTTTAATGCCAATTACTTGGTCTTGAATGTTAATAAATCACATTTTCTTATGTTTTTCTTGAATTGGTATAGCTTTCCCTCAGCTTACACACCTTCAGGTGTCACAAAGCTCCCTGTGTAGACCAGAGAATCGGGTTGTCCGGTTTCTTGGTATTCTGCTTGATGAGAATCTTTCATTCAGAAACCATGTAGCCATGATTAGGGCTAAGGTCTCACGGAGTTTGGGTATCATTCGAAAACTTAGATACACATTTTCTGGATCTATTCCAAAACTTCTTTTTTTCTGTCTTGTCCAGTCTTATGTTTTTTATTGCCCCATTGTATGGATGTCTACTTTTTCGTCTACGCTGCGGTCACTTTCCGTCATGTATAATAAAGCACGGCGTCTGGTTATGGACACCAACCGTTCTTCACCAACACCACTCTTAAGTCTACGGTCTATTTACATTATTTCTTGTGCTTCTTTTGTCTTTGATCGACTTCACGGCAATCTTCCAAATTCTGATTCAGCTCCATATAGCCTTCGTTCTTCAAATAATATCTACATTCCGCCTACCCCTACTATTCAATCAGATTTCAGTCCCCAAATTGCTTGTCAACAGTCTGGAATTCACTACCTTCTTCAGTGCAGAAATGCCACTCGTTTGGGACTTTTAAAAGGATTCTTAAGGATCATTTAACAAAGAATCAAATAGAATTTTTTCCTTTGAGGAGTTGATGTCCCCTTGTTTTCTGTTCGTGGTGTGTGGTTGTCTTCTCTGCGCTTGACTCCCAGGCCTCAGGTATGTTCTCTATGTTTTTTTTTCTCCTTCTAGTTGTTGCTTATATTGTATCCCCCATAAATATATTGCCTATATTGAATTTATTGCTTGTATATTATTTTTTTGTTCTTATCCTCCTTGTATCCCTGGCCATGGAGCCTTTCGAGGGGAATTGAGTGTTTTGTAATTCGATTTTGAATTGTATTTTGTATTGTCTTCTATTTAACATTAATAAAATTCTCTCCCTCTCTCTCTCAATGCATAAGTGTTACTGCTTAGATTTTTTCACGTGTGTGAACTATTTATAAAATTAAATTTGCATATGCAATAAGCATAGGTCAAAAAACAAGATCCAGCTGCATAGGCCAAGGGCCCGAGCACTAGCCCAAGAAAAGCAGGGGTAATCTGTAAGGGCAACAGGATAGAGGTGCAGCCGAAATGAACTGAGGGCTGTCCACCAGTACCGGAGTCGTCAGAACCGGTCCAAGTGAGCCGGAGGCGTATTAGGAGGACTGAACGTCCAATCGATTTGAGGAATATTAACCTGTAGCTTTAAATATCTCAAGCTGCATTATTGTTGTAGAGTGTTGAGGATATAAGGCCTAGGTTGAGAAATTTGACAAAAATTTGAATGGACTTTGTTCAAAAACAAAGGCTCATTTGGAACTAAAAATTTTGTATCATCAGTATTGGCAAATCTTGTTTTTGGACCCGAAAGTACATATATCTTACGGCTAAAACACGAGTAAAGTTCACCACAATCACTCGAAATGCGCCAACCCCATTCAAGATTATCTGAGGTTCTGAATATAGTTCCTGAAGCGGATAGAGGAAACAAAATCCAGCAAAAGGTCTTTCCAGAGATTCATATTTAGTTTAAGATAATCCAGATAATTATTGGTGAATTTTTGTTCATGCAGACATTTATATCCTACTCCTTTAACTCGTCAAGGAAAATCAGTCGGCCCACTCAGTTTCATAATCATCTCGTTTGACTACTAGGCCACATAGAAGTATTTGGTATCATTGCTTACGTGTCTTTAATTTCCTTCTGTTCTTACTGACAGAAGTTCCTAGAAAATGCATTTTGTATGGAAAAGTTTACAGTGATGATTTAAACACATTACGTTTAATATCTGAACTGAGATTTTAACCCTTAACCCCCTTCCTGATCTTAAAATTTGGACTTGATTGGTATAATAGAACTTGCAACAGTTATTTTAATTAACTAGATGTTTAGAGCTTTCATCTTTTCCTAATATTTTTTGTTTATTATTTCTTTGACAAGGAAATATTGAAAATTTAAGCTTTGTTACTAATAATCTTTTTACTCTGTTTCAAAAGGGTTGGAAAACTTATTCATAGAATAGAGTGATCAGTATTTAATCAAATAAGCTGAAAATCGTTTTTCAGTTTTTGGTTCTCTTATGAAATTCTTCTGATTTAATTAGCCGCCCTTCGAACCAATGCAACTAAACCGTTTGTTTGATTCCTTGAACGTCTAAGAGATTTCTGTTTTTCCTATACAAGCCATTAGCCATAATATCGTTTTCGTTTTCTTCTGTTAAACGTCGTTCAATGCCTTTTTACCTTTGAAATTACGACAGTTGATCTACAATGGGTAAAATAACAACAAACACAAACCTGATCCTCTTCATCACAAATCATTAGTTCAGCAGCACATATTTCCTTTTCCATCAGTTCCACGTGGCATTTCTTCCGCCCCATTCGATTAAAATACCGCCTTGTCCTGGACCTAAACCCTTTTCCACAAGTAACCGAACATGATGACCATGGACTCCAGTCACTTACAGCACAAACATCGTCGTGTTTGAATGTATCTTCACCACTGAAATAAACGAAACTCGAATGGAACTTCAAAAAAATGAATTAGATCGTATTTATTCAAAGAAATCCTCTCTTCTTTGAATAAAAAATATACAAATTAAAATTGTATTCATTGGGTATAGACCATAATCTTGAAAGCATTGAGTTGATGGAGAAGTGTTTCTACCAGTAAAAGGGAAAATATTCAAAATTTATTGTCTGACACTTATTGAACAATTAATGGTCTAATCAGAACTAAAACAGAGTGATATGCATTTATTGGAATCAAAGCCACCCTGGTTACTGTGTTTTCACGAGCACAAAAAACTTCGTGTATTTAAAGGGTTGCGTGGTCCAAAATACATGCATACACACAGAGTGATAACGTTCCTACAAAAATGAATTTAACCAAAAGGGTTTTATGAGGATAAGCTGTGAGGTAGTTGGGTGTGCGTGAAAAATAGTGGTTGGCGAATGATGTCTGATAACTTTGATCTAATAATTTGAAGAACTCGGGCTAATTTTTTCTCACACATTTTTGACTTTACAAAGATAATTTTACCATCTAAAGATTTTAAAAACTGGTTTTATTGCTAGTATTTTAATTTCAAAACTGTGCATTCAAATGAACTTATATAAATTTCACTCTAAGTGATTAAAGCTGTTTTTTACATCCCGAATCATTGGTCCTTACTTTGCCTGGGTGACAGTCTTAAACGTGTGCATTTGCGAGTCACGGCTTTATATTTCTGAGGTAACTTGCAGGCAAAATTTTAAACTAACGGGGCAACAGAAGGAACATAAAAAGTTGTCTTCTGCAGTTGCCAAAGAATGTCTGAGCTGAAGCTTTAATACATAATTTATTGTAAAAATTACCATAATTGATCGAAAAACTAAGCATACATGAGCAGTTTCACATCAAGGATTAAAATATTTAGTTGCATTCATAAATTTGTGAACGGCATTATATTCATCAGCGAAATAGTATATTTCGATGCCTTCCAAAATTCCACATATACTTGACGAAGAATACTGTGGACTGTATACAAAAATTACATGAATTGTTATATTGTCAACCGTTATACACCCAAAAAATATAAAGGAAGAATTTACAGCTTGAGGTATACTCATTTAGAGAAAAGATTACTATTTAAGCCCTATTAACAAATGCCCTTTTTTTCATATTAGTTTGGACAATAAAAAAATGGACTAAGTTAGTTGCAAGAATCACATATAAAAGCACAATAACAAACCACAATAAAACCCTGGTAAAACATTAAAAAATCTAGATCTGTTTCTCATAAAGGTCTCTGGTAAAAGGTCTAATACGAGACACTCAAAAAACAATGGAAAGCTCTTAAGCTGTAGGCAAGAAACAAATACCTCCGCAAGGACAATAAAATATATCAAATGTTAACCTGGAATGGATTATTCGAAGATACAAAATAAGAAAAAGAAACCGAGGCTAAAAAAACCTATTTGATTCATTCAAGTAAGCAATAACAACATAATTTTTAAGTGATACCTAATCTAAATTTCACAATCAATAATAATCAAATCGTTTTACGTAAGTTTACCGCTGTTTTGAATAAGATGATAGATAAACCACAATTAACCTCACTGTATCCATTGGAATACTCTAACATCCCATTGACATCAATTTTACGATCAATCCCAACACAAAATTGATGTAGATTAACATCTTTCTCCTATGATGAAGAACCTACGAAATTTATTTCTGCTTATAATAAATTTGATTTTGAACTACCAATCTTGAACTAGAATGGCTTAGTTTTCCCTGCCTAAGAATATAAAAAAAATAAATTCTTTGTTTATAAGACTTGATAACTTATACGAACTCTTATTCACTTACTCGCATGTTTCAATTGCAGCAGCACACATTTCTTTTTCCACTAGCTGGCGATCACAGCCCATCATGTCTGCTTTCATCTGATTAATGTAGAATCTCTGACGCATCCGAAGGCCTTTCCCACAGGTTACTGAACACTGGCTCCATTGTCCCCACTCAGAAACAGCACATTCCGCTAGAAGAACACAACTGAATCATATTTGAAAACAAAAAAACTAAAATTTTTTGCCTATAGACTTACTTGACTTACTCGACTTAAGTCTCCTGCTGGGCGCTGCTCGGCGCAGAGAGTGACGTCTGCCTCCTTCATCTACTTCGGTCCATGGTGAGTATTTGCTCTTCGCCCAGTCTGATGTTTGCCATCATGAAGAACTCGGAGAGGCTGTCGGACTAACGTTTCTTCGGTTGGCCGCGAGGTCGCTTCCAACCGGCTTTGATAGGGTCGAAGTTATAGATCGTCTTTGTGGGTAGATGTGGTGGTATTCGAAGCAGGTGCCCAAACCATCGTAAGATTCACTCGGCTGCTTGAGTCGCAAACCGAGACTGCTTTGTGAGCTGCAGAAGCTTCTCATTGCTGACGAAGTTGGACCACTGTAGGCCCTCGATCCTCCTCAGGCTCTTCGCATAAAATACGTCGATTTTCTTGAGGGTTGCAGTTGATGCGTGCCATGTCTCAGCTCCGTGAAGCATCACAGAGGCGAATAGAGCGTTGAAGATCTACAGTTTGGTTGTATGACTGATGTTCGGTTATTGCCAGAGGTGACGATTCAGTCTGCCCATGACAGAAGACGCTTTGGATAATCTCACTTGCAGCTCGGAAAGAAGCGAGCCATTTGAAGAAATTATGGAGCCCAGGTAGATGAAGTCTTGAACATCCTCGATGCCAGTGGTGCTGTCCAGGCTAACTGGAGAGTTAACAGTAGGAGAACACGGTTCTATGGCCATAATTGTAGTTTTGTTCCAGTTTATATGCAGTCCTGCTAAGGAAACCTCTTCTCGTAGAATTTGGAACGCTTCCAGCAGCTGCTCCAAGGAGTCCGCCAGAATGGTCAAGTCATCGGAAAAATCAACATATGTGATGGCACGATCTCCGAATTTGAGCCCAAAGCTGAGACGTGAAGTGGTTTTTGTCATAATTTAATCTACGATGACAATGAAGAGCTCTGGGGCCACTACAAATCCTTGGCGCACCCCTGTCATGATTTGAAAGAACGGGCTGCGCCGACCACTTACTTGTACACAGCTCTCCGTCCCATGGTGTAGCGCCCTGAGAAGTCTGCAATATTTCTCGGGCAGGCCAGTCCACTCTAGAATCCACCAAAGAGCTCCTCGATCTACTGGGTCAAATGCAGCACGGAAGTCGACGAAGGAAATAAATACTTTGTGACGGAACTCTGTGGTCTTCTCTACTATTTGTCGAATCGTGAAAATCTGCTCGGTGGTTGAACAGTCCGACATAAAACCAGCTTGTTCCGGTCACTGGATTTTTCGAATTATATTCCGACATCGATCCAGCAGGACCATCGATTCCATAAGGGGATGATGACACCCTTTCGCCAATCCTCGGGAATTATCGCTGTCTGCCAGATTGTAGAGAACAGGGTGTGGAAAAACAGGAGCATTGCAGGACCTCCATATTTTAGCAGCTCTGAGATTAAGCTGCAGATACCAGCATCTTTTTTATTCTTGAGCCATTTTGCTGCATATCCAATTTCTGAGGGGCTGAAAAGCTCGTCTGGAGGAGCATCTGTTTCAGATCTTTGAATGCAAGGTTGGCTGGGACTATCATTCGGAGGCAAAGACGGGCTATCATTGTTGAGAAGTGAAGAGAAGTGGTCCTTCCACCGCTCAAGACAAGAACCTTCATCAAAAAGCAGTGACCCATCCTTGGACAGGACAGGACCCAAGGTGGGAGTTTTATTTTCCATGAGGTCTCAGAGATGCTTGAATAGGCTGCCCATGTCTTTCTTTTTTGCAGCTAAATCAATTTCATCGGCTTTCCTTGCAACAAACTGGACTCTATCTCGGTGAATAAGTCTGTTCCACACTCCATTCAGCCTTCGATATGGGGTCATGTCCCCAAGAAGCCTTGCCTTCCATCTTTGCTCTATGACTTGCAGTGTTTCATTAGTTAGTCACGATTTCTTTGGGTAACTCCTCTTGCCAAGCACTAGTTGTGCTGCTTCGCTGGTCTGCGATTTAAAATGCTCCCAGAGATCTTCGTTGCTATTAATTGAGCCAAGGGGCTCGAAGCGATTCGATGTCTCAATACTGTACTTCTAGCGAATATCTGGCTCCTTTTGTCGCCCAGTATCAGCAGCAACGGATTTTCTTTGCGATCGTTGTGCATGGAGACGAAGGCGGAGATCAGTGCACACAAGCCTGTGGTCTGCGTTTCCGAGTTCTGCTGATCTGTAAGTTCTGAAGTTCTTCACGAATGATCTCCAGCACTTGGAAATTACGACGTAGTCAATCATCTTCTTTGTACGACCGTCGTTACTATACCACGTGTACTGATGAATAGTTTTATGTTGGAAGTAGGTGTTTGCGATGCAAATGTCGTTAGATCGGCAAAGTTCAAATGGGCGAAGCCCAATGTCGTTAAGTGAGTCGGGGGATACAGGACCGACTGTGCCGCGCCATACACCCATATCGTCGCGCACTGTCGCATTGAAGTCGTCAAGGAGAAAAGTTATGTCATGGGAGGGCACTGTCACAAGACATCTGGACAAAGCAGAGCAGAAATTCTCTTTAGTCACATCAACAGAATCGTTGGTCGGGGCATAGTATACGATGACAGTCATCTTACCATGCTTGTGTCCAAAGCGGGCCTTCTTTAATCTGTCAGGTACAGGTTCGTGTAAAAGTAAGGCGTTTCTTGTAAGGTTATTTAGTCCAAGGCCAACTCCATTCCTTCTCGTGCTTCCTCCAGACCAGAGCAAAGAGTCACTGTTACCTATTCGCTCTGTTCCACCTCCGGTAGGACGAGTTTATGTAAGACCCGCAATCGACACTTTATTCTTGCGAAGTTCTTCGGAGAAAATGTTCTTTGACGCAGGTGTATTTAGAGTCAAAACAATCCAGGTGGCTGTATCCAACTGTTTCCACTGACTATAGAGTGGAAACTTTGGGTAATAGCTTCTTCCTGTCTCCAAAATAGAATTTCTACCAAGTTCATCGTAAGAAGGGGCTCGTAACAGGGCAGGAAATTACTTGGTTATTTAAAAAAAAATGAGAAGTGAGTGGAAACCTCTAATATGTGTTTTACTATTTATTCTTATCAAATAAACGCATTAGATACAGGAATGAGATTAGTTGCTAAGATGCACAATACATACATACCCTTCAGTTGTACTTTTAGGAAATAACAACTCTCTAATCAATAAGAAAAAAAATGGAACTTAATATTATTTGCCATTTTGGAGAGAGTAGTCTTCAATGCTAAGCTAATGCAAGCACTAAAAACCTTGAAATCTACTCCGATGTACAAAGACTGGCAACCATGATTAGGATACTCAAGGGAGAAATGAATTATAATAAAAGACAGTGAAAAAAAATGATGATACATCTGTCCCTTAAAATCAAGAATTTTTTTGGCAAAGCCGTGGAAAGCCGTTAAAACTTACAAATCTGATACATCAGCTTTATAGTAGCTTAGAGTTCAAACTCACAGACAAAATTAAGACGAACCCAAAAAACTTTTGGTGACAGGTCTCTAATTTGAATTTGTCAGATGTAGCACAAAGAACCGAAAGACAGACCAAGATAAAACAAAAATAGTCACTTCTGACAGATTTAAGAAAATATCAAACGAGTGATTAGTACTACTTTGAATGATTTACTACTGAGCCTAATGGGCCTTAAAAATTGCAGTATTACTGCGAGTACATTGCAGTGTTATTGCAGATGCCATAATAAGAATCTTCTAGGCATCTCACATCTCTAGCCCTTATTATCCAACTGGAACCAAGTCAACATAACCCCTGTCTTCATGAATGGCAGCATTGTCAAACTAGGTGATTGTCTACCAATTAGCCTAACTTCGTCTGTCATCACAATCCATGAATGCATTGTCACTGATTCGATTTCCATGTTGCTGTCATGCAAAAACAATTTATTTCCTAAGCAACTAGACCTTCAGTCTAGAAAATAGAACAGACACCATTTTCTTAGGGTCATACCAAGTCAGTAGTGACTTGGTAAACAAAGGCAAAACAGTTGGTGTGCAACTCCTAAGTTCCGTCCAGCTTATGTATTACAAAGAGCATGATTAATATTAAAAAGGTGCTGAAACGTTAGCATAAATAGCGTTTGGTTTGTTGAACGGCCGTTCCTCTGACATACAGAGTAAATTCTGTTGTTTTTAATATCTAACACCCCTCATAAAAAGCACTTTTCTATTTCGTTTATCTCATCGAATTCCAGTTTATCCTAAATGGCAGGGGCACTTAACCCCTCAACGCCAAATTTTTTACACTAACAAGTAACATGTGTATAATAATTGCTTAAGAACAATCTAACTCGTTTAGATGTATTTGATTTATGCAACACAAATTCCATCTTTGACTCAATTCCCTTGAAAACACCAAAACTTTTAGCTGACCAAACCCTTCCCCTTCTTTTTCCCACAAAAAGATCAGAACCTTTCGATGCATCTCTCATTGAAATTTGAAATAGACTGACGTTAGAATTTATTTGTTGCACTTCTTTTCTTCCCTCTTTAAATACCATATATGAAAACTATGTGTGCAACCTTGCAATATACTACACAAATTAAAAAGCCTCAAATTTATCCAATTATTCAAATGAAGCTTTCAAACTATTGTCTGTATGTCATTAATTTTGGATGTTTTCCTTTTTTTGGATGGGATGCACCACTCCACTAGCAGTTGTCTTAAAAGACTGAGAGGTTTGTTTGAAGATTTTATAAATTTTTCCGCTGATTGACCATCTTGGTGATAGCATTTTGTTCTTGTTTTACATAACATATGTTATGGTTCACAATATAGCTGAAGAAATACCTCGCTTTAACATACTCTCATTTGTTACTTAAAAAGGAGAGTAAAGTCAAGGTTCCTGTTTGAACAAGACCTCTTCCAATATCCCCCCACTACTAGTTCAAAAGAATTAGCGTTAAAAAGGATAGAAAAACAAAATATAAACACACATTTGTGACAGTCTATCACAAACAATCTATTGTAGTCAGTTTTCTTAAATATTCATCAAACCTGCCAAATTCCACTTAATCATAATAGGGAATAATAAACTTACGTCTACTAGCGTCTTCACTATTGTCACTGTGTGTTAATTCAGATTCGTCGTCAAAAGAAGAGACGGGGTCAGAACAGCTTTTGTCATAGACTCTTTGCCTAGAAATGACTAATTTGGCGACGGGTTTCATCGGAGTATTCGAAGGGTCGTAAAATGGGGACCTTGGATCTGCTGGCCAGCTTGACGATATTCGTCTTATCTTTTCACGTGGGTGACTTGGTGCATTTGCAGACTAGAAATACCCAGACAAGTTTTAGAATTTAGTTTGTACTAGGTTAAGTAGTAGTAATTTGGGACAACCAGCTTTTACAAACAAAAAATACAAAATTAGTGACAGTAAAGAAAAAGTAGAAAATTGAGAAAAATTGAAAGTCAACATATAGAAAAAATATGCTCTAAATACAACTCTAAATACCAATACTATTAAGTATGTTCGGTGTAGTTTTCAATTTATTTAATATTCTTCAAAAAATTCAAGATTTCACACAAACATGCACGATTTTCTCAATTATCTCCAGTCTCATCTAGTAGCTCAGTCTCCCAACAATTGCTCAAAACCATTTTTCTTGATTAATGGGTCTCAGTCTTGAAAGATTGTTTTGATGCTTCAAAATTTTTAAAGAGCTTGAAACAGCGAGGTAGCTAATGACAGCTTTTTTTTTGATAAAACATTCGAGGAGAGATATTACAAGAAAAATGGAAACATACCATATATGTAATTCCACTATCTGTTCCAGCATCCCATGGGTAGAGATTGAGTGTGCGGCTATCAACCCAGCTACAATTGCGTAAGCATAATTCAAGCGCCGAAGCTCCAACAATCCAATCAGGAGAAGGACCTGAAATGTCATTGTACATATATATATATATATATATATATATATATATATATATATATATATATATATATATATATATATATATATATATATATATATATATATATATATATATATATATATATATATATATATATATATATATATATAAATAAGTTGTCTGTCTGTGTGTCTGTCTGTCAGGTGACGTCATGTTTCTGTGTCGACTGACGTCATGAAGTTAGTTGTCGTCATTTTTGTTATGACGGTGACGTCATTAAAGATATTTAAGACATATATGTTCACGTAGAAATCTATTAATGTTTAAGTTTAAAATGACTGATGAACTTACAATGGCAAAAGCCGATGAAGATGCTCAAAGAGTCTATGCCAAAAAACTTGCTGCTGATAGAGAAAGTCAGAAAAGAAAGCGTGCCGAGGAATCAAAAGAACAGCAAGGAAACAGGCTTGAGGCTAAAGAACGCAAAACCGCGCAGTTAGATGAAGATCCACCTGGACAGCGAGAGTCAAAACATATCAAAACTGAAAATGATAGCGATGATGATTGGGTTTGGGATTTTGACTTGGATAAGGTCATCAATGCGTACCAGATTTTAGTTAAAAAAACAAAGTTTCGGCGATATGTATTTCATAGTGAAGCTGAAAAATAAAGAAGAAAAAGAAAACTGAAAAAAGAAAAAATGTAAAAAACTAAAAAATACTAAAAAGAAAAAACACTCAAAGAGAAATTACAGACCGGGACACAAATGACGACCGGGACAGAGGGAATATAAATAACGACCGGGACACTCAAAGAGAAATCACAGACTGGGATACCGGGACACAAATGACGACCGGGACACAGGGAATATAAGTGACGACCAGGACACAGGTATTTAAGAATATCGTTCAAAGACAAATTTTTAATTGTAAGAAGACCGTTGAAAGAGAAATTTCTAATTGTAAAATGACTGAAGAACCTACAATGGCAACGGTACCACCATCGAAGTAGATAACCAGTGGGTTGTTCCATATTCCCCATTATTATCAAAAACATTTAATGCACACATAAACGTTGAATACTGTAACTCCGTAAAGGCAATCAAATACATATGTAAATACGTCAACAAAGGCAGTGACATGGCAGTTTTTGGCTTGCAGCCCAAAATCAAAGATTTCGACGAAATCGTACAATATCAGGCTGGAAGATACATAAGCAGTAATAAAGCTGCTTGGCGAATTCTTTCATTTCCGATACATGAACGTAGTTCAGCTGTTGTTCACTTAGCAGTACATTCACAGAATGGTCAACGTGTTTATTTCTCGGAAACCAACGTGCAACAAAGAGCCCTGAATCCACCGGATACAAAATTAACAGCTTTTTTTTCGCTTTGCAAAAATGATTCTTTTGCAAAGAAAACTGCTGTTTACTGAAGTGCCTTCGTATTACACGTGAAATACTAAAAATAAAGTATTTGAACGTCGAAAACAGGGTAAGTCAGTCGACGGCCAACATACCATCTTCAAAGATACCACGATAGGAAGACTCTACACCGTTCACCCCAATCAACATGAATGCTTCTTTCTACGCCTACTTTTGGTGAATGTATCCGGTCCGACATCCTTTGAGTATTTGAGAACTGTAAACGGTACTATACATGACACTTACCGTAGTGCATGCCAAGCTCTGAATTTATTGGAGAATGACCAACACTGGGATAACTGCATCAATGACGCGTGCGAAACGTCAACCCCAAGTCAAATTCGTGCATTGTTTGGCATCATTTTAACAACTTGCTCTCCATCAGCTCCTACAGAGTTATGGGAAAAATATAAGTCAAAAATGTCCGAAGATATACTCCATCGAAAACAGTTAGAGACGTCAGATATGACTTTTGATTTTACATTAGAAATTTATAACTACACTATAGTTATTATAGATGATTTGTGCGTACGTATGGTAAACAAACCTCTTCAGGATTTGGGAATGCCTTCACCTAACCGTATCGCTGCTGTTTCGACGTGTGTAGAATTGGATTGTGAGCAAAGTTACAGTATGAGTGATCTATTGTCGTATGTACAAAATAACATTTCCAAGTGAACGTCGGAACAAAAAGACATTTATGATACGATAGACTCAATTTCAGGACGTATACAACTACCTGCTGATTTCTGTAATTTAGTGACGTCCAAAAATGAATTGATTGAAAAAGTATTTCCGAATATTCTAAAAAATTATAAAAATAATAAATGGCTAAGTGAAAGAGCGATTCTCGCACCCAAAAATATAGACGTCCACGAAATCAACAATATTGTTTTGACCAAGATTCGAGACCATGCAGTCCTTTACAAGTCAGTCGACACAGTTTTGGAACCAAATGAAGCGGTTAATTATCCATCTGAATTTTTAAATTCCATAGATCTTTCAGGGTTTCCACCACACGTGCTACAACTAAAAATAGGCGTACCAATAATACTTTTAAGAAATATTAACCCACCAAAGCTTTGCAATTGCACGCGACTTGCCGTAAAAAAAACATTGGAAAACCTAATAGAGGCCACAATCTTGACAGGGCCTTTTGAGGGTAAGGCTGTTCTATTCCTCGCATTCCCATGATTCCAACGGATCTGCCTTTTCAATTTAAAAGATTGCAATTTTCAATTTGGTTAGTATTTGCAATCACCATTAACAAAGATCAAGGTCAATCATTAGAAAAATATGATATAGATCTTAATACTGATTGTTTTTCCCATGGACAATTGTACGTTGCATGTTCGAGGGTCGGTAAACCTGACAATCTATTTATATGCAGTGACAATTGGACAGCGAAGAATGTTGTATATTCGCAAGTTTTACGCAGTTAATTTGTATTGTATCTATCTATCTATCTATCTATATAAAAACGAGTTGTGTGTATGCATGTTTGTTTGTTTGTAAAAAGAGCGTTTGCATATGACGTCATTATTAGTACATACGGCTTTGTATATGCACAGACAATGGGAAAGCCAAGAATGTTGTATATTCGCAATTTTTACGTAGTTTAACTCCTGCAGACGAAATGAATGCTTGCCTGAAAAATTCTAATTTATGGGCACACGTAAAAATATTAAAATTAACTACAAATATGCGTGTCCGATTGCAAAACGATGACTCTGGTCAAACATTTTCAGATCAATTGCTGGCAATTGGAAACGGAAAGCTCCCAGTAGTGGGAAAGCCAAAAATGTTGTATATTCGCAATTTTTACGTAGTTTGAAACGCATATATAAATCTATCTATATTCACAGGTGGGACACAGGGACACAACTACAATGGCGCGTAACTAATATGGCGCGTAACGACTTACGTGCGCGGGGGGGGGGGGGGGGCGCGAAGCACCCCACCAACTAGGTGTTGGGGTGGCGTGAAGCGCCACACCAACAGCTAGTATATATATATATATATATATATATATATATATATATATATATATATATATATATATATATATATATATATCAAAATGCGAACTTCTTGAAAAATCCTCTCATTAGTAATGATTTTGGGATAAAAAGAGTGGTTCGGGAGTCAATCCAAATTGTTCCCAAAATCAATATTAATATTTTTTTATATAGGAACTTGGGCGAATATTCACTAAATCCTTTATATACAAATTTAATTAAAGATAATCTAACAAAATATTTTACTCGTCCGATTTATAACAGCATTGAACCAGTTACAAAAAGGCCTTTCAGATAGCTGCCCAAAAAGCAAGATTAGCCTTAAAAACTTGAATTCAATTATTTTGTTCTGTTTCGTTTGAATGAATATATAATCTCACATTATTTTATTTATCAGTCCTCGTTTAACTTAGTTGAAATAAGGATGCTAGGGCTGTTTAAAAAAAAAATTAAATATATTTTTAATTTTTATTTCCACATTTTAACGGCCCTTGGACATGGGGCCAGAATATTCACTGAGTAGAATTCCGCTGTCTTGAGAACATTTCCCTATTGTTTCTAAGTTGTGTTTGTTTGATATGGAAAGGCAGTGCGGTCTTCGTCACTATTTGTCCTTCCTGTTTATCCTTCAAACACTCACACGCGCTAAACTAACACGTCCCCTCATTCCATTTTAATTTTACTTTGTTATCTAACTGCTAATTTCGTTGTGCAGTATTTCAGTTTACAACTCAATGTAAACTTTGCCATTTCTTGTTCTATGCCTTTTTCTTTAGTTGTTCGGAGTCATTGGTCAGATTTTGTAAATTTGAATGCACCGTATATACTAAAAATGATACGACCACTCCTGGGGAAAATTACATAATTTTTGTTCTTTGAATGTATTATGAAAAGAGAAATCACCAATGCAACAGCACAAACACATAAAAAAAAGAAAAAAAGAGACAGAAGGAGAAAAGGAAGACTGTTTTCCTAAATTAGTGGTTAATATAGACCAGCACTTGAATGAGGCCTCAACCCTACTCATTCATACATTCACATAGGTCAGTCATGTCGTCAATAAGCATAAGTCGTCATTTACAAAACAATAAAGACAAATAATTCAGAGGCAACAACCCAACACAAGGGCTCATCAGGAGAATACACTTGCCTATAGGGTTTCGGCACTTTAAATTTTTTACCACGTCAAGTGTTGTGCCTACCACAGAATTTTCATGGCATCCCCTTGTCAGGTATCACCCCAGAAATACATGCCTATGAAAAAAAACAGCAAATGTAGAACAACCAAGTAACACCAAAACAAGCTTATCCTGTTAATATATTCCTCTTTTTAGCAACAATAGGTAAACTAAATATGATAAAATTTACCAAATCACAAATATTAACACTTTACAAAAAACCTGAATGAACTAAACAATTATAGAATTCATCTTTATCATGTGGCTATTTTGTACAAAAATCCGCTCTATTAGAAATACAATTCAAAATAAATTGCGCTGCATCATCTTTTCGTAAACCTCCAAAATTAGCCGAAGATTAGCCGAAAGTATTTCTAGATAATTCTTTTGGTATTTATTTAAAAGTTCGTTATAATGAAAACTAAATTTTTTAAATTGCCAATTTAATTTATTTGCAGAAAAACCTCTTAATATCAATTTTTGGCTTAAGATTTTACATCTATTTATAAAATCAATATAATTACTACAAATCCTTGCATAACGAAGCAACTGTGAGAAAAACTTCGAATATGTGATATTTGAGTGTATATTACTTTCAGGGAATGGGAAACTAATCACTTCAAAATCAAAATCATCTGTTTTATTATACATTTTAAAACTTAATTTATTATTATCAGAAATATTATTATTTAAATCTAAGAAATGATCTTCATGCTCAGCGCCATGACTAGGTTCAAGAGTAAGCTCTGATGGATATATATTTTTAGAAATATCAATGAAATCCTTACAATTTAAGGCATTTTTTCTGGAATGAATTCAAGAGACTCATGCACAATAAACAAATAGGTTCCTTTATTCCATTGTAATTTTTCTTTGTCTTCCCCCTGTAGATTTCGTTATCTGAAATTATCACATCATCTTTAGTATCCACGACGCATGCAAAATTACAAAAGATGGCAAATGACTACGAACAGCTAACGAAAAAGGTATGGAAACAAGAAACAGCAAAAACACATTGAATTTATATCTTAAGAGCATAGGAAACATCGGTCATTTGATTTTTACTAAAGACAATATGCACTTGAGTGTTTTTGTTTTTGGAAACAGTGGGTGTCAAATTAAAAATAAAAGAAATATGGTTTTGTAAATCAGCAAAAAAATAAGCCATCAAACTCTAAGTAGATGTGGCTTTTCCTCATAGGTTTAGTTGTCTTTCATAATCAACACATTATTAGTGCTTCATTTCTTTAGATGAAAAGGACAGTTAAATTAACTAATTAGTTTTGGTTTTAACTTTCATCATTAAAATGTGGCAACTGTGAAATGGCCCTAAAAATTTAATAATTTTGAAATGACCAAAAGACAAATCTCTCCTGGAAATCGTTGTTATCAGGTATGAATAAATCTAAGATGGATCCAGAGGTAAAAATGCTTTTGTCCTGGTGCCCTTAGTAACTTAACACTGAAAAGGGGAGTTTGAGGAAGAAACAACAAAGCAAGTAGTCTTACCAAGCATGGAAACTAGGGACATTAGATGATGCTTCCTGTCAACTCGGAATACTGCAGATGTTTTCCCATTTACATTGGGATACCAAAGACCTCTGGACTTGATTATGGTTCGGATATGGTCACTCTGCTAAAAACAATAAAACGTTTAATTACTTTATTTATTAATACAAATAAAACGATTTTCATCTATTTGTAATTATAGTTTGTAAAATAAAATCGGTTCAATTTTGTTGGAAATTTAATATAAAAAAAACTTTTTTCAGTTTTGTTTTCAAAATTAAAGATTGAAATTTGCTTTAGTTTAAACCTAAAACAAATAAATAGTTTTCAAAGTGAAAGTATAATATAAATCCAAGTTAAAGCGTTTTATGTTTACATAAAACACAACACATACTAACAATATTTGCAGAAGAATTCAGCCTATATATACAAAATTATAATCTATATATATATAAAATATATATATAAAAATAAGTTGTTTGTGTGTTGCCTGACGTCATGCATGTTTTTCGATTGCGGTCATTATAAGGATTGAGCATTATGCCGTCATGAATTTGTTTGTCGACTCACGTCATGTTTGTCGACTGACGAAATTACAGACCGGGATACCGGGACACAAATGACGACCGGAACACCTGGAATATAAAAGACGACCGGGACACTCAAAGAGAAATTACAGAATGGGACACCGGGACACAAATAACGACTGGGACACAGGGAATATTAATGACAAGTGGGACTGAGGGACACAACCACAAAGGGGACACCAGGGGGTACAGGGAGGATACATAAATGACGACCGGGACACAAGGAATGTTCAATTAGCAATTACCTGTAATAAATATTTTTCCAATAAAGGTAAGAAACGAATCGAATAGTTCATGGTAACGATCAACAGTTCGTGGTAAGGAGCCTTACAATGTCTAAGGAGCAACTCGTTTAAATAGTGAACGAAATGCTCCTAAACAGTGAAAAGAATACATTAGAAAAGTGGCATATTGTTTTCACTCTAAATATATATAATTTAACGAGTTTAAATTGACCTATTAAAAGCTACAAACTTGAGAAACTAATGATAAAAGTAGTGACGCTCTAGTACTTCTGAGAACACAGATAAGGGGTATATTATTAGAGCTACTACTCCCTAAAAACGTAATTACGCACGCCTGGATATTGCACAATGCTATAGTACATATGTTTATTGTAGTACATCTGTATATTACGTATTAGGGATTGTTTGTTTACTTATGCAAATATTTTCTTCAGGATGTAAGTCTTTGCTATGTAATTTCACGAGACCTGTTAAAGTTCAGGGTCTACTAGTCAAGAGGGGAGGCCCTGGCTCTTACAAAAATTGATCTTGGTCCAATATTTACATTCGAAGATGACGTAATCTTGAGTGACTTGTGTTGATTCCGTAGTGCCTTGTTGTTGTTGTTGTTTAGTTGACGTTTGAGCGAATCAACTGCTCGTATACGTGCAATCCTCTTTTGAAATTTGGGCTTATGAAGTCACGTCACTTTGAAAAACACACAAATGGAATTTTGGCACAGGCCACTTCAAGACTTAAGATATATTGAGAGAGTACTAGGACGTTATAGAGACTGTTCTTGCTTAAATCACTGGCACTAGTATGTACATCACACCTCTATTCTGCTAATATTACTTAAAATATCTGTGAAAAGAAACATACTCAGATTTAAATAAAGCTAAATACAAGAATAAATACGGGCTGCCTTTTTGATCTACCAGGTTTTGAAGGTTAACGACACGTGATTTGACAGATCTTACGGTTCAATTACCGCAGTGTTGAAAAAGAGTTCAATATGTCAACACTGAAGATATTGTTCTTGGCATATTCTTTAATAATGAATGCTTTTAACTTAATTGGATTGGTGAAATGAAACCTAGAGTACTTAACTTAGCAGTAAAAATTACAAAAGGTTGTTGGCTAACCCTAGAATGGGAGGAAATGTTTGCAAGATAAATAATATCATATAGTAAGCTCAAGTTTGAAGAACAGTTATGCTTTGCAGCAAAAGTGAATACAACGCATATATACAGATTATAAGACAGATTAAATTCATTAGTAAGATATATTGAAGGCAATGATCTGAATCAATGAATAAAAAAGGAGTGAGTTTGTTACCTTTTCTTGTTGGATGTTTTACTAGGGAGAAAGAAATCCTCATTCTTTGTTAATCTATAACTGATAATAAGAGTGTCATGATTAAAAATGGCTGGATTTGACAAGCAAAAACTCGTACAGAATATAGTAACTTTGTAAATTTGTTTGATTCTAGATGATGATCTTCAAAAGTTGTCTCTTCAAAGGAAAATATTTTGTCAAAAAATGCTCAACGATATAATTAGAAGTGACTCTGCGTCTTTGGACAATTGCATGAAACTTATATGTCATGGATCAGATGAATTTTACTCACTTTATTGACATTTTAATTGATACAAAACAAAATAACGCTAGGGATGTGATTTTGAACACTACCCTAGAAATTCCTTTAAGACGGCCACTACGCATGGCAACAACAAATACGTCGAACAAATTTTGTGACGTCATTCGATTACTCCTCCTTCTAGAAGACATTCATTTTATTGATTGCAAATCAGTTTCCTTCAGGAAGGGAGACATTCAACATTGAAAAAATGTTTTACACATGTCCTTTATGTTTGCATACATTGGGCGGCTGGTCACCTTGTTATGATCGTACTATTGTTGATAACTGTAATGAAGAGTGTAGATTATGCGACCCATTTAAACTGCAGAGAGGATATGCAGTGTAAATTACAGACTGTATTTCCTGTCTTGAAAATGCTTGTGACTCTCACGCTAGAGGCTTTCTCTGGTCCAATTGTCACTATGATAAATGTGATTAATCGGAAAATACATACCCTGGCATGATTGGAAAAAATGCTAAGCGTGATTTCAGTTTATTTTTAAGACACTGGTATCTTCGAGGTTTTAAATTGTTTTGTGAGGAAAAAACCTGGTCTAAAATTGAACATCCATCGCTGTTTGAAAGATGCACAGCCAGTGTAATCGTCTTTACAGCTGATGGGGGTTAAAGTATAGTGGGTCTGGTTGGAAAATGTGTCTATTAGAAATAATAAGGGTTCTTAACACTTTGAATTTGATAAGGAAATCCGCGAGTATACAAAAGGATTTGTATTTGGACATGTACCCAACCATATTAAATACGATGATTATTTGATTTGTATTCATGGTGCCAACTATAATAGAACACAGTCATTGGGGGAAATTTTCCAACAAGTTTCAAATTGATTTAGCGAGATTAATGCTATACTATCCGTCAAAGGTTTGGCATACGTTCACACTAGACGCAGAGTACCCCTTTGGACAATACTCGTATCTTGTGTACCAAACAAATATAATTTAATGATATAATGAGTTTTTGCAACCATTTCATTGGTTATAATATTTCAAATAGTTGTGAACCTCGATCTAGGTATTGCATTGTCAAATCATGTGGGGGAAATTTAGGATTTATCAAAGGATAAATAGTAGAGTGGAATTCCATTTACTTAAAATTTAACATTTGTCACTATTTGAAAGATGCACAGCGAATGTCCTGTCTTTACAGCTGGCAGGCTGTTACAGCTGACTATTCACACTTATAACGGTATTGTTAACGCTTTGAATTTGTTCAAAAAAATCTGAGGGTATGCAATAGGATTTGTAGTTGGACATACTACTACTACTACTAATAACTCACTGCAGCACCAAGCCGCCTGAGGCCAACACCGCTATGCACGCTCTTCCTCCAGCCTAATCTATTTAAAGCTTCCCCTACCATATTAAATATGCTGATTATTTGATTTTTGTTCATGGTGGCAACTTTAATATAACAATTACATCAGGGGTAATTTCCCAATAGGTTTCATATTGATTTAGCAAGATTAATGCTATACTCTCCTACAATGGCTCAGCAAAGGTTTGCTCTAAACATACGGTGCCTGTTTAGACAATACTCATATCTTGAGTACCTGACAATTCCAATGCAATGATACCATAGATTTTTGCCGGCATTTCATGGGTTATACCTTTTTCAAATAGTTGTGAATCTCAACATAGAGATTGCATTGTTGATTGATACAGGATCCTGTAGGATTTATCAAAGGATAAATTGTAGAGTGGAATTCTATTTACTTTACACACAAGAGATGAAAAAACCAAACATTCCAAATTTATGTGGGGAATTTTTCCACGATCTAATTGCACCAGCACTTTTAAAAAAAAGCCAAAGCGAGTTTTGAGGGAATTTAACCATTGATAAATGATTAGTAGGTGTAAATACATGAACCCGTAGCAATTAGTCATTGATTCGTGATTGTATGTGGAACGAGCAGTCTGACATTATTTCCGCTAGCTCTTAATTTTCAATGGCCAAACCAACAGATATCAAAACCGGTTTTTGTCGTACATGACATATTGCCGAGGTGAAAGAGATGTTTACATCAGGTGCAGTGGCAACTACTTTTCTCAAAGTAAAATTGGACGGAACAAATTTTAGCTTTATATCAATCTTGACATTGGGAGGCATCCATTGAGGTATATTAAATGTTTCATATTTATTTTCCCACCCAAGCGTAAATCTTTAGTTGTCAAATCTCTAAGTATATTAGTAGTTTCAGTGTCCGTTCGATACTCATATCCAATGGCTAAACCTCTCAGTTTCTTATAGGACATCACCATGAATTGTATGTGACTTGCACAGTTTGAATGATTTTTGCTTGTTCTCCCCAACGTTCTATTTATGTAGACATTTATTTGTCTAAATATATTTTCTAGTACACACTTTTCATAGGTTAGCTCCTCTGCAGCACTTGGTTTTTCATTGCTAGATTTTTTGTCAATCAGATGCAAATCCATAAATGTGGTTAAAAGTCAAATCTATGAAATAGTCTTCTCTAGAATAAATTGTAAATGAACATTTTCAGACAGCGGTTGTCGTGGATATAATTGTTCATAGTAGCCATGTTTTACACTCACACTCACAGCACTCACGACATTTCGTACATTGAAAAGATTTAGAGACGAGGGGAATAAGGGACGAGATTTTTTGTGTGATAAATATGCCATTTCTAGGAAAAAGAATCCTCTTTCCAACTGACAATTTTTACTCTTGGTTTTCCTTTTCTTCCTTGTAAATTCGCCTCTGTTTTTTTTTTTCCCTCTGACCTGAGTAGATACTGATAAGTGAAGAGGTGTTTCTTGTCCTTTTTAAACCTTTTTCGCTTTGTCGTGATTTCAAACACTAGCCGACGGATCGCGCACCGGACCTGATATTTTATGAAAAATAAAATTTAAAATCCTTCCATGACCCCCAATCATGTAGTATCGAGGACGCAAAATCCATGGCACCCGGTAAAATATATATTTTTTGTAGCAAGGGTTAATGCAGATCAAAACAACTTAGTAAACCAATTTTCAAGACCGTAACCAGACACTGACGAACGACCCCTAGAATAGTCCATTCCATGCCCCGATTGTCGTGGTCGGAGAGCAGCAAGATAGCAAACAAAAGTATTTTTTTCTATTAGCCCTCTCGCTACTAAATAGGTCTTAAATGACATGAAATCACAACCAAACCTTTTGTTATTGCTAAAGGATCGCCAAATCCATTTCTTAATGTTAACCAACAGAATTCCAAATAAGAAGTGTTTACTGCAATATATTGGAGCTGCTTTATATTATAGTGGTAAATGTGATCACAAGTTTTTTTTAATTAAGTAACACTACTTAATTAAACCGACTTTACCCGAAAAAAGGATGCATAAAGAACTATATAATTGTCCCATGAGAAGCCGAGTCGATAGTCAGCAAAAATGACACATTCCGTGCCACTGAAGGTACCAGCACTTTACACTCGATTATAGTCTATTTAAAACAAAGAGCATAAAATAAGAACCAAGATCACATTATTGTTGAGATGGATAATTTCATTCTCGATGGAAAAGCTAATTTAAACCCTACCCTGTTCAATTGAACAATTAACATGAAATGCATCATTCTTACGAGCATTGATTTTTCTATTGATTGTACCCAAATATATCACAAATCGAATGGTTATTTACTCCTATTTGTTTGAAATGTTGAATTTTCTGTTCAGAAGTTTTGAGGTAAAATTAGTAAATAAAAGATTTGTAATCACCGACTGTAATTATTTGTGCTCTCTGAACAGCTTGCAGTAAAGCCCAGTCAAAATTTAACAGATAGCCTAAAAGACTAAGAATTTTGGAAGCCTCTTCAACAAATACAAGATAACATCTCGTCGTTTGTTGTTTAATGTTGTTCTTCACATTCGTCCTGCAAAACTTATTTCAAGATGTTTATTTTCGCATAGCAGCGATGCCTAATTATTTACAGCGAAAGGGTTCAACAGATGAAACGAGGTGATCCAACTATTCAAAACAACTCTTAAGGCTATTATATAATAAAACGCAAAATAACAATCTTTATAGAATTTTGAAATTTAAGGTTCAAAACGTGTAAACTATCTAATACTCCTCCTAGCTAAACCAGTAGTACATATGGCGAATGCCCCATGGTACAGAGTTATTTAGTTCTGTTAAAAAAAAAAACTTTCTATATGTTCATTGCTTGATTTTTACGAAAATCAAAAATATATGTATATATGTGTATAGTAAAATAATGTATAGGCTTTAAGAATATGTTTTTTATAGTAAAGTAATTTGTATAGTAAAGTAATAGTAAAATTATTAAAGTTTATCTGCATAGTAAAACTCAAAAAGAGCAGATACAACAGTTTTTAAAATATAATTTAATGAAATATCTTCAACTGTTTTCGATTATTTGGAAGTATTTATGCATGATTATGTTGAGAAAAATATTGGAAATAAAAACTAAAATACTCTCGGATTAGAACCTGTCTAGATGTTTCTGGGAATGTTGAAGTCAATAAAAGCGATACATACACAGGGATACTTTTCTTTTGGGACATAGAGAAATTTTATGAAATTGAAGGCAAACTATGTAAAAATATTGAAATTTGCTATAAAGATCTTAGAAATTTGGGAGGGGAAAGGCGCCACAGAGCTTGAGGCTTCCCTATTCCCTGAATCCTTACTGGGGCTTAAAAACATAAATTCGTATTCTTATATTTTATGTCCTAATTCTTATATTTCTATACGCCTTATATTCTTCTATTTTGGGATTTTTTTTTTTTCAAAGAATTTATTATATCGGCTATGTAAGTTAAGCATTTGTATGGTTTTGTTACTACTAGCTAGCTACGTTCGGATTACTGCGTATCAAGAATTTTTAATAGTTTTCATATAAAGGGAGGAATTGAGAATTGTTTTGCGTTCAACAAGCTGGTTACGCAAACGAAGTTGCGCAATTGACGCATATTCTAAAGGAAACATAAGAAAAGTAAACAAATTACAAAACTCATACTTGTGATGAAATATAAAATTCATAATTTTGAAGCCTATCAACCCACCCTACACTAGGGTAAGTTGATATCAATATGGGCGAAGTTGATACTTTGGCAGGGACAATTGATATGTTGAAAGGATAAGAATAAATAGGCGGTTTAAAATCAAACTGCAAATGTTTTTATTGAGAAAAATCCATATAAAGCACAGAGAGTCAAAATTAAAAGATGATTCTTCACGTTAATCGCCTAAGTGACCTCATGTTAAATACTAATCTGAATCGTTGGGTTTTATTTCGAAATCGCTGGTGCAGTTTTACATGTGTATAGTTTGTATAGTTTCTTATCCTCTCCCAACGCAAAATTTGCCCGTCTCTTTCATACAATTAAACAAACAAAAAACAAGTTTTCTTAAATGAAAGTAAGGAGAGACATTAAAACTTAAAACGAACAGAAATTACTCCGTTTATGAAAGGGGCTTTTCCTCCTCAACGCCCCGCTCTTTACGCTAAAGTTTGAATCTTTCTCTTAACTCAACATTTTAAAACAGGTAAAAAATCTAGCGTAAAGAGCGGGCGTTGAGGAGAAAAATCCCCTTTCACATACGGAGTAATTTCTGTTCATTTTAAGTTTTAATGTCGCTCCTAACTTTCATTTAAAACAAGAGCTAAGAGCTCATATGGCACTTGTGACGAGGCATGAAGAGCTAAGAGCCAAAAGATCATATGGTATGAGCTCTAACAAAATTCTATGAATCAATAGATTGATTTAAAAGGAAACTAAGAGGCTTAATGCCGGTCAGGATTTAAAATAAGAGCTCTGAGTCACGATGTCCTTCTAAATATTAAAATTCATTAAGACCCCATCACCCACTCGTATGTTATAAATACCTAATTTTTTCTAATTTTTCTTTCCCTTTAGCCCCCCAGATGGTCGAATCTGGGAAAACGACTTTATCGAGTCAATGTGTGCGGCTCCCTGACACGCCTACCAATTTTCATCGTCCTAGCACGTCCAGAAGCACCAAACTCGCCAAATCACTGAACCCCTCCCCCCAAGTCCCCCAAAGAGAGCGAATCCAGTACGGTTCCGTCAATCACGTATCAAGGAGATTTGCATATTCCATCCACCAAGATTCATCCCGATTCCTCCACTCAAAGTATTTTCCAAGATTTCCCCCTCCAACTCCCCCCAATGTCAAAAGATCTGGCCGGGATTTGAAATAAGAGCTCTGGGACATGAATTCCTTCTAAATATCAAATTTCATTAAGATCCGATCACCTATTCGTAAGATAAAAGTACCCCAATTATCACGTTTTCCAAGAATTCCGGTTTCCCCCTCCAATCCCCCCAATGTCACAGGATCTGATTGGAATTTAAAATTAGAGCTTTAAAGCATAAGATCCTTCTAAATATCAAATTTAATTAAGATCTGGTCACCCTTTCGTAAGTTACAAATACCTCAATTTTCAAGATTACCCCTCCCCAACTCCACCAAAGAGAGCAGATCCGGTCCGGTTATGTCAGTCACGTATCTTAGACAGGTTTTTATTCTTCCCATCAAGTTTCATCCTGATCTCACCGCTTTAAGTATTTTCAAAGATTTCCAGTACCCCCCAAACTACCCCCCCCCCCTAATTAGGCTAGATCCGGTTGATATTTAAAATAAGAGATCTGAGTTACGAGGTCCTTCTAAATATGAAATTTCATGAAGATCCGATCACTCCTTCGTAAGTTGAAAATACATTTTTTCAAATTTTTCAGAAATACCCCCCCCCCCAATATAGCGGATCCGTTTCAATTATGTAAATCACGTATCTAAGACTTCTGCTTATTTTTCCCACCAAGTTTCATCCCGATCCCTCCAATCTAAGCGTTTTCCATCGTTATAGGTTCCCCACCCTAAACTCCCCCCAATGTTACCAGATCCGGTCGCGACTTAAAATAAGAGCTTTGAGACACGATATCCTTCAAAATATCAAATTTCATTGAGATCCAATCACCCGCTCGTAAGTTAAAATACCTCATTTTTCTAATTTTTCAAAATTAACCCCCCCCCCACTACCCCAAAGAGAGCGGATCCGTTCCGGTTATGTCAATCATGTATCTAAGTCTTGTGCTTATTTTTCCAACCAAGTTTCATCCCGATCCCTCCACTCTAAGTGTTTTCCAAGTTTTAGGTTTCCCCCTCCCAACTTCCACCAATGTCACCAGATCCGGTCGTGATTTAAAATAAGATCTCTGAGACACAGTATCCTTCTAAATATCAAATTTCATTAAAATCCGATCACCCATTTGTAAGTTAAAAATACCTCATTTTTTCTAATTTTTCAAAATTACCCCCCCCCCCCCCTAACTACCCCAAAGAGAGCGGATCCGTTCCGGTTATGTCAATCATGTATCTAGGAATTGTGCTTATTTTTCCAACCAAGTTTCATCCCGATCCCTCCACTCTAGGTGTTTTCCAAGTTTTAGGTTTCCCCCTCCCAACTACCCCCCAATGTCACCAGATCCGGTCGGGATTTAAAATAAGAGCTCTGAGACACGATATCCTTCTAAATATCAAATTTCATTGAGATCCGATCACCCGTTCGTAAGTTAAAAATACCTCATTTTTTTAGTTTTTCAAAATTAACCCCCCCCCCCCCTAACTACCCCAAAGAGAGCAGATTCGGTCCGGTTATGTCAGTCACGTATCTTAGACAGGTTTTTATTCTTCCCATCCATTTTCATCCTGATCTCACCACTTTAAGTATTTTCTAAGATTTCCGGTTTCCCCCAACTGCCACCCCCCCCCCCCCAATTACTCTGGATCCGCTTGAGATTTAAAATAAGAGATCTGAGTTACGATGTCCTTCTAAATATGAAGTTTCATGAAGATCCGATCACTTCTTCGTAAGTTAAAAATACGTCATTTTTTCTAATTTTTCAGAATTACCCCCCCCCCCAATAGAGCAGATCCGTTCCAATTATGTAAATAACTTATCTAAGACTTATCCTTATTTTTCCCACCAAGTTTCATCCCGATCCCTCCAATCTAAGCGTTTTCCATCATTTTAGGTTGTCCCACCCCAAATTCCCCCCAACGTCACCAGATCTGGTCGGGACTTAAAATAAGAGCTTTGAGACACGATATCCTTCTAAATATCAAATTTCATTGAGATCCGATCACCCATTCGTAAGTTAAAAATACCTCATTTTTTCTAATTTTTTAGAATTAACCCCTTCCCCCCAATTACCCCAAAGAGAGCAGTCCGTTCCGGTTATGTCAATAATATATCTAGGACTTGTGCTTATTTTTCCCACCAAGTTTTATCCCGATCCCTCCACTCTAAGTGTTTTCCAAGTTTTAGGTTTCCCCCTCCCAACTTCCACCAATGTCACCAGATCCGGTCGTGATTTAAAATAAGATCTCTGAGACACGGTATCCTTCTAAATATCAAATTTCATTGAGATCCGATCACCCATTCGTAAGTTAAAAATACCTCATTTTTTAATTTTTCAGAATTACCCCCCCCCCCAACTACCCCAAAGAGAGCGGATCCTTTCCGGTTATGTCAATCATGTATCTAGGACTTATGCTTATTTTTCCCACCAAGTTTCATCCCGATCCATCCACTCCAAGTGTTTTCCTAGATTTTAGGTTTTCCCCTCCCAACTCCCCCCCCAACATCACCAGATCCGGTCGGGATTTAAAATAACAGCTCTGAGACACGATATCCTTCCAAACATCAAATTTCATTAAGATCTGATAAACCGTTCGTAAGTTAAAAAATACTTCAATTTTTCTATTTTTTCCGAATTAACGGGCCCCCACCCCCAGATGGTCAAACCGGGAAAACGACTATTTCTAATTTAATCTGGTCCGGTCCCTGATACGCCTGCCAAATTTCATCGTCCTAGCTTACCTGGAAGTGCCTAAAGTAGCAAAACCGGGACCGACACACCGACAGACCGACAGACCGACAGAATTTGCGATTGCTATATGTCACTTGGTTAATACCAAGTGTCATAAAAACTTGCTTTTTTTTGTTTAATTTCTGAACGATTTGAATTAATGCATGTTTTGATCTTGGCTCTCCGCACATAAATAATTAAAACAAAATTTGCGCATTAATTTTTTTTGGCTAAATGGCTTTTTCATAGTTTTAATCGGAAGATCTTGAAAGAAAGGAGCGAGAGAGGAGGCCTAGTTGCCCTCCAATTTTTTGATTACTTAAAAAGGCAACTATAACTTTTAATTTTTTTTTACGAACGTTTTCATAAGCACAAAATATACGAAACTTACGAATTAACTTACGTAGCGAACTTCTATATTCAGATGTTTTTACTACGTATATAAGGGGGCCCCCTCTTCGATACCTCGCTCTTTACACTAAAGCTCAAATTTTGTCCCAATTCCTTAAGAAGGACCCCTGAATCACAAAGGCCGTAAAATAAATAGTTGAAATTACTAAAAATACTTTAGTATAAAGAGCGAGGTATTACGAGGAGGTAAACCCCTCATATGCGTAATAATTTCTGCTCGTTTTCAGTTTTAATGCTACTCCTCACTTTCAGTAGAAAAAACTTTTCATATTTATTTTTTCATTGTTTTCTTAAATAATGCTAGAAAATCCTGCGCCCCCTCCATTGAAAGTCTCTTCCCACATGAGAAGTTCCTCCGTGGAAAGATCCTCCCACGTAACCCCCCCCCTTTTGGTTGGTTACCACATAACCCTCTTTTCTGGTTGCGAAGCCCCAACCAAAAAATCCCCCTAAAAACGTCTGTACAATTCCCAGTAACCATTACTATATGTAAACACAGGTCAAAGTTTGTAACTTGCAGCCCCTCCCACGGGAACTGCGGGGGAGTAAGTCGTCCCCAAAGACATAGTTATTAGGTTTTTCGACTATGCTGAATAAAATGGCTATCTCAGAATTTTGATCCGGTGACTTTGGGGGAAAAATGAGCGTGGGAGGGGGCCTAGGTGCCCTCCAATTTTTTTGTCAATTAAAAAGGGCACTATAGCTTTTAATTTCCGTTAGAATGAGCACTTCCGCGACATTCTAGGACCACTGAGTCGATACGATCACCCCTGGAAAAAAAAAACAAAAAAAAAAAGTAAACACGCATCCGTGATTTGTCTTCTGGCAAAAAATGCGAAATTCCACATCTATGTAGATAGGAGCTTGAAACTTCTACAATAAGGTCCTCTAATACGCTGAATCTGATGGGTGTAATTTTCGTTAAGATCGTATGACTTTTAGGGGGTGTTTCCCCCTATTTTCAAAAACGAGGCAAATATTCTCAGGCTCGTAACTTTTGATGGGTAAGACCCATCTTGATGTAACTATTGGTATCAAAATTCAATTTCTTAGAGGTTCGGTTACTATTTAGCCGGGTCACTCCTTACTACAGTTCGTTACCACGAACGGTTTGATACACTGAATCCATCTTGACCAGTTTTGATTCGGAATATGGGTTCCAACAAACTAAACCCAGGGGATCTTTTTCTTCCTTAGATTCCGATTCTGTATTTGGTTTTTGTTTTATCGGTGCCACTTTCTCTTTCTTTCGCATGTTACAATCCTTTTCTTCAATATTGACTTTTACACATATGGATTTGTACAACTTCATTTTCACGTTTAATCCTTTTATACTACCTTTTTTCTTTTTACTTGGATTATTTTTCCAATCTCTCCTTAACAGGTGTGTTCGTTAAAATGTCTGATCTCAGGAGCTTCTTTTCTTTTTTTATGCTGTTTTTTTTCTCCCAGCTCTGGGAAACGGGCGAATATCTACTGGACTCACAATTCCGATTCTTGTTTCAGCACCGGATAAGGTTTCCTGGAGGGTCTGGGCTGAAGTTGATGGACCAGCGGAAGATCTGTGTGCACCAATGATTATTCCAGTATTAGAAATATCTTGACTAGCAGGCTCTATCCTGTCTGTGACAGAAGTTGGAAAAACAAGTCAGCCTCTATAAATATTTGGCGAATATATGATAAAATCAATCCCAGAGTTATGTTGTTGGGCGTCATAGTGTTATGATGAGCGGTTTAGACTACTCCAGGAAAAACATAGATTGTAACAGTCTTACCTCTGTTACTCGGTTACCTCAGTTATTTATTGTAGCAAAAACAACAACCTTTTAATACGCCAAAGACAGATATGTAGCGGTTGCAAAGCGGTGAGAAATATGTTGTGGGAACGACAAAATCACAATACTCTTGTCCCTTCAAAAATTCAGAAAGTCAACTGAGAGTTGAGAATCAGGGTTGTCTAATGGTACCAAACATGGATTGTCTTTTGATGACTGGGTATGGCTATGGAAGTAAGATAAGTTCAGATCTATCAAAAGCTTTCGAAAGTGTATGTCATAGTCGACTTTTTCTGCTCTATAGATTGTGGTGTTAATCTATCGGTTATAATGCTTCTTCGTTACTGGTATTCTAATTCTTTTCTGCGGCTGAAATCGGCACTAGCTACTATTATTTCAGCGAAAAGAGGTTTAAGGTAAGGCAGAATTTTATCTCCGACCCTATTTAAATTATTTATTTCAGGAGTTCTGACAAAGATATTGGTTACCTACATCTCTGGTTTCTCTGATGTTTCATATCTTGCTTATGCTGATGACCCGCTTCTTATAAGCCGTACTAAAACTGGTCTATCTAATATTGTTTCTCGTGTTTCCACTTCTTTTTCAGGTAAAGGAATTTCTCTTAATGCAGATAAATATTAGTTTCTTTCTTTTAACAAAAATTCTAGTAGTTTTCTTCGTTGTAGTGGCTTTACTATCCCTCTCGTAGAATCTCTTCGATCGCTTGGTATTTCTATTACTAATAGTACCCCAAGCTGGTGACAGCGCACAGTTTCAGATATTAATAAGACAATCCAATTAGAATATGCTAAGACTGTTGCCAATAGTGGTAAATATAATAAACCTGCGTTGGCCAAGGTCTACTAAACTTTTTGTGACCATTCAATTCTTTTTGCTTCTGGAATTTTTCCCTTTCTTGAGAAAAAAAGAATTAGAAAGAATCCGGATTAATTATTCTATATTTTTCAGATTTTCGTTGTTTCTCCCTCCTTGGGCAAAAACGGATTCTTATTAAAGAGTTTCTTGTTCCTGATATTACAGTAAAATTGGAAGAACTAGACAAGAAACGTCATATATCGCTCGCATTCTTATTTCTCGGCACCTCTGTCTTAGCAGGTTTTTTTTCAGTCGTAAGTTATTTTTCTTTCTTTTTTTTTCTCTTTTGTTACTCCACGTTTTTTACTATTGTAAGAGTGGGTAAAATTGAAATAACAAAAATAACAACAATAAAGACAGCTTACGTGTTTCTCTACATTACCGTTTTATTACATTCTGTAAGTTGTATTGTTTTTCTTCTTTCCCCCCTTCTTTTATGTTCTTTCTCTTTTGTTATAGTGTCTTTTATTTTTTATGTGTTACTCTGTAACTGGTTCCTATATAATTTTATTTTGATTTGTATTGTGTTTTTATGTCTTTTTTCTTCGTGTTACTCCATGTATTATACTTTTGTATAGTGTGGGTAAAAAATTAATAATACTAATAACATTAATACTTGACTTATTGAAACTTGTGGCTTGGCAAAGGCTAGTTGCGTCAGGTGCTCTACTGGATAGGCGATACTGTCCTTTTGTGAATCCCCGTGTGGCTGATTTGTGGTTGATCATGATGTCGAGGACAGATACTTTTGAGTAGTTAGTCATGGTTAAATTAGAGGCTAGTATTTTCATGTTATTAGTAGTCAGCCTATAATATATCCTTAATAATTATATGGCTTACTGTCTAAGCTATTCATTCTTTCAGTTCATCATTAAATATTTGCCTCGGCTTAGCACGACTCTTGCAATCTGATTTCTTTTTTTTAACAAATTGAATCAATGTCATTTGGTCAATTTCGTAAGCTGCAGCCGTCCCCCTTAGTGTCATGGTCTTTGCTTTAACAAAACTCATATTCTTTATACAAAAAATGTCGGTGGGGTGCCCCCATCCACCTTCCTCTTGTATAATCGCACCATGATTAGAAACTGAAAACATTAAATCGCCGTTGAAATTATGCTGGAGCACCTTGATATACTTTATCAATCTGCCCCCCACCTACCATATCGACTTGCCCTAATTGACAACAAGTTGTTTAACGTAATGTTAACTTCAGAACTATAATACTCTAGTTAATCAAGTCTAAATTAATTTACTCACTGAAAATCACTGAATAAGGTGTAGAGGTAGTTGATGGGTTCCATTGAAAACAAGCACCGCTTTTTTCACTTAAACGTGACATAAACAATTACTTTTCTTTTAAAACCACACTTTTTTCATCAAAAAGTAAATACTTCTTGCGTAACTCTGAAACTACCCATAAAGCTACGTCATTGTACTGTGACTTGTTTTCAATTGCCTGCTTAAAACTGTACGTGCGCAAAGGTTGGAAATGCTCTTTGTGTCAGCCTGCGTCCGTCTCAACTAACCCAACTCTCCCCTACGGTTTGTCAATCTCTACTAGCAATAACACGTCTGATCTATAGAATCAAACAGTTCGTGGTAACGAACTGTAGTAAGGAGCGACCCGGCTCAATAGTAACCAAAACTCTAAAAAATTGAATTTTGATATCAAAAGCTACATCAAAAGAATCGCATTTTAATGCTGATTTTAAATATATAAGTTTCATCAAGTTTAGTTTTACCCATCAAAAGTTACGAGCCTGAGAAAATTTGACTTATTTAGGAAAATAGGGGGAAACACCCCCTAAAAGTCGTAGGATCTTAACGTAAATGACACCATCAGATTCAGCGTATCAGAGAACCCTATTGTAGAAGTTTCGAGCTCCTATCTACAAAAATGTGGAATTTTGCATTTTTTGCCAGAAGACAAATCACGGGTGCGTGTTTATTTGTTTTTTTTTTTTTTTTGTTTTTTTTTTTTTCCAGGGGTCATCGTATCGACCAAATGGTCCTAGAATCTCGCAAGAGGGCTCATTTTAACGGAAATGAAAAGTTCTAGTGCCCTTTTTAAGTGACCAAAAAAATTGGAGGGCATCTAGGCCCCCTCCCACGCTCATTTGTTTCCCAAAGTCAACGGATCAAAATTTTGAGATAGCCATTTTGTTCAGCATAGTCGAAAACCATAATAACTATGTCTTTGGGGATGACTTACTCCCCCAAAATCGCTGGGGGAGGGGCTACAAGTTACAAACTTTGACCAGTGTTTACATATAGTAATGGTTATTGAGAAGTGTACAGACGTTTTCAGGGGGATTTTATTTTGTTTAGGGGTGGGGCTGAGGAGAGGGGGCTATTTTGGAGGATCTTTCCTTGGAGGAATCTGTCATGGGGGAAGAAAAATTAAATGACAAAGGCGCAGGATTCTCTAGCATTACTATAAGAAAACAATGAAAAATAAACATGAAAACGTTTTTTTTTTCAAATGAAAGGAAGAAGTAGCATTGAAACTTAAAACGAACAAAGATTATTACGCATATGAGGGATTCTAAAACTACTTTAGCATAAAGAGCGAGGTATTTAGGAGGAGATAAATACCTTGCTCTTTATGCTAAAGTATTTTTAGTAATTTCAACTATTTATTCTACGGCCTTTCTGATTCAGGGGTCATTCTTAAGGAATTGGGACAAAACTTACGATTTAGTGTAAAGAGCGAGGTATTAACGAGGGTACAAACCCACTCGTATACATAATAAAAAAATAAGGTTATGAAAGTTTGTTACGTAAGTTAATTCTCAAGTTACCTATATTTCTTACTAATAAAAACGTTCGTTAAAAATTAAAAGTTCTAGTTACCTTTTTAAGTAACCGAAAAATTGGAGGGCAACTAGGCCTCCTTCTCCACCCCTTATTTCTCAAAATAGTCTGATCAAATCTAAGAGAAAGCCATTTAGCCAAAAAAAGAATTAATATACAAATTTCATTTTAATTAATTTATGTGCGGAGAGCCAAAACCAAACATGCATTAATTCAAAAACGTTCAGAAATTAAATAAAAAAAACTAATTTTTTTAGCTGAAAGTAAGGAGCGACATTAAAACTTAAAACGAACAGAAATTACTCCGTATATGAAATGATTTGTCCCCTCCGCAATCCCTCGCTCTTTACGCTAAAGTTTGACTCTTTGCCACAATTCTACTTTTTAAAACAATTAAAAGTTTTAGCGTAAAGAGTGAGGGATTGCGGAGGGGACAAATCATTTCATATACGGAGTAATTTCTGTTCGTTTTAAGTTTTAATGTCGCTCCTTACTTTCAGCTAAAAAAATTAGTTTTTTTTATTTAATTCAAACTAATGAATGACAGCCACTTTTCTAAACGATATTTTTTTCTGCTCCTAGTAGCGCCTCAACCCTTGATGTTCAGACCTAATCTACAGCCTGTGAGAATTGCAAAATTGTCTATTCAGATACAGAAAGAAAACGTTCTGTGACCTTGTTTTAGCCAATATGGCACAGCTATAACGTTCAAATTAGCTTAAGTTTTGAACTCAGTCATTTTCTATGTGCAGACATTTCGTCGAGTTTATTCTTTTCTTTGCAAATGAAAATTAATACTTATCGAGTAATTTTTAGTTTTGCATCTTCTTAGAATATCATGGTCGACGCTTCTGATTCTAGGCAAGGAGAAAAATGTAACTTAAAATTAAATTTTGCAAAAATAAACAAAGTGGTTTTTAATTTCCCGATCGATTCAATAAAAAGTGACTTTATCTTCTCTACTTACTTGAGATTTCAGCTCTCCCTCTAGTTGGCGTGTAGAGCCCCATTCGGCAACTTGACGAAGACCGTCTGATGCAATTCCTCCATATTCCCAAACCCTGAAATCTGTTGAATGTGACGCTCCAATAATGTCACTGAAGTGTGTAAGCCATTCGTTATTTGGGTAGTCCTTGGGATGGGTCTGACGGGACCAATGACCTTCAAACGTTACCTGAAAATTACTGTCATTATTTATTTTTTTAACAGAATCCAGAATAGTATATAAACGAATGATCACAAAAAGTCAAAAATAATTTGCACAAGGTCTTACAATTATATTTACCTTTGTTTGCGACAATTTTCGAGTAGCCAATCCTTTTTTTTATACTTCCAGCCTTAATTTTGGAATAAGAAATCAGCCGAAGACAGAAAGATCAAAATTGTCCGTAATATTGATGTCCAACCACTCAAACAATGGAATGAAGGGGACGTAAAATAATTTAGATGCCAGAAGTGAAAGTGAAAGAGCCAAAGAGCTGAATGTAGAGTACTTGTACTTATTGTCATCAAAACAAAGAACAATCTGAAGAATCTCTTCAAAAATCTAATTCACAAATTTGAAAAGGTATCTTTACTTCTGCCAATAACAACAAGGTCATCAGCCTATGCTAGATACGAAACATTAGACACCCGAAAAAATTAAATTGGAGGTATTTAATACTTGAGAAATACATCGACCTATTTTAAACTGACCAGGTGATGAAACATCACCATGTTGGGCCTCTTTACAAGAGATACGCTTTTTATTTCAAAAATTAAGAAATGGGTGAATAGCGCTAATACTCTTCGTTCCCCCAAAATCAACCGCAGAAGCATAAACATCATATCTGCCTAACCTCGCAGATATAAAGCGTCACCTCGTAACCATTATTATAATAATGGTTAATAATGGCAAGTAAGGAGCGACATTAAAACTGAAAACGAACAGAAATTGTTCCGTATATGAAAGGGGTTGTCCCCTCCTCAATGCCCCGCAATATGCTAAAGTTTGACTCTTTCTCACAACTCTACTATTTCAAACAATAAAAAAAACTTTAGCGTAAAGAGCGAGGCGTTGAGGAGGGCACAGACTCTTTCATATATGGAATAATTTCTGTTCGTTTTAAGTTTTAATGTTGCTCCTTACTTGCAGTTAAAAAAACTTGTTTTTTTTATTTAATTTCTGAACATTTGAATTAATACATGTTTTGGTTTTGGCTCACCGCACATGAATAATTAAAACGAAATTTGAATATTAATATTTTTTTTGCTAAATGGCTTTCTCATAGTTTTGATCGGACGATTATGATAAAAAAAGGGGGTGTGGCATTTTTGGTTACTTAAAAAGGCAACTAGAGCTTTTCACTTTTTTTTACGAACGTTTTTGTTAGTAATAAATATACGTAACTTACGAATTAACTTACGTAACGAACTTCTATATTTGCATATTTCTTGTTACGTATATGAGGTGTTTCGCCCCCTCGTCAGTTCCTCGGTTTTTACACTAAAGCTTGAATTTTGTCTCAATTTTTTAAGAATGAACCCTGAATAACAAAGGTCGTAGAATAAATAGTTGAAATTACTAAAAATACTTCAGCGTAAATCGTGAGATATTGTTGAGGAGACGAACCCCCTTATATACGTAATAATTTCTGTTCGTTTTAGGTTTTAATGCTGCTCCTTAATTCCACCTGAATAAACTTTATTTCATTAATTTTCTCATTGTTTTTTTTTAAATAAATGCTAGAAAATCCTAGGGTCCCTTGATAGAAACCCCTTCTCTCGTGATAAATTTTTCCACGAAAACATCCTCCCACTTAACCCCCTTCCCCAACCCCCCTCCTCAACTCGAAAAAGTCCCCTTGATAACGTCTCTATACTTCCTAATAACCATTATTATGTGTAAACAATGGTCAACGTTTTCAACTTGCAGCCCCTCCCCCGAGAACTGTGGAGGATTAAGTCGTCCCGAAAGAAATAATTATTAGGTTTTTCGACCATGCTGAACAAAATGGCTATCTCAAACTTTTTGGTCCTGTGACTTTGGGAAAAAATTAGCGTGAGGGAGGCCTAGGTGCCCTCCAATTGCTTTGGTCCCTTAAAGAGATACTAGAACTTTTAATTTCCGATAGAATGAGCCCTCTCACGAAATTCTAGGACAATTGGGTCGATACGATCACCCATGGGAAAAAAAAACAAATAAACACGCATCCATAATCTGTCTTCTGGCAAAAAAAAAATACAAATTCCACATTTTTGTAGATAGGAGCTTGAAACTTCTACAGTAGGGTTCTCTTATACGCTGAATCTGATGGTGTGATGTTAAGATTCTATGACTTTTAGGGGTTGTTTCCCCCTATTTTCTAAAATAAGGCAAATTTTCTCAGGCTCGTAACTTTTGATAGGTAAGACTAAACTTGACGAAAATTATATATTTAAAATCAGCATAAAAATGCAATTCTTTTCATATAACTATTGGTATCAAAATTCCATTTTTTAGAGTTTCGGCTACTATTGAGCTGGGTCGCTCCTTACTACAGTTCGTTACCACGAACTGTTTGATTACCACGAACTGTCTGATTCATCATTCAGCTTGTTCACCTGGCTTTTCTAACTGTCACCTCATAAGCTACAAAACCTAAAGTTTCTTCTACACTGGATTCCAGGAAGTATAATGCCAACACATTCCTTTTTGGGTAAGTGGGCTTAGCCATGATTTTCGTATTGAGAAAGGTCAAGACAACAAAGATTTTATTTGTATATTTCCATGTTTTTATTTTTTTGCCATTTATAGTATATCCTATTTCTAACTATTGTTCCATTTTATCTGCTTTCTACTGGAAATCATTTTTATATTTCGTTCCAACAGAGTTCCTAAACTATTGGCACACATTTTTCTTTTTTAGCCTTACTAAGACCATTACACCTAGAGCCTTCTAGATACATCATGGTAGTACAAATTATTTAGGGAATGAAATATTATATCTGCAAATGGCTCAGTGGCTACCATAATTTAGTCAGCAGAGTGTCATTTGTACAAGAAAAGTCCCGGGTAAAGTCTTTATTCAGATTACATCAAGCAATTTACTTAGTCGGTCCTTTACTATAACAACAACTGATTAAAATCCTCTTTCCTTCCACTCTTTTGCGTATTTAGAATGCAAATCAAGTGCCAGTTTAAGGAAACTCGTTTATAGAAAAAGTGTTGTTCCGAAGAAAGGAAACATGTCTTTTGGAAATGAAGTTATGTTTTTGAACAAAAGAAAACAACTAGCTAATCAACTTAAAATGAAAATGGGTGCGGTCAAATATCTTTATGGTTTGCTGACAGGATGAACATGTTCGTTAGAAGTTTTTGCTATAAGATAACAGGAGAATATTTATAAAATAAACAAAATCATAGTTTCATCAATCCTGACTTTAACATTAAGAAAAATCTGGAAGTGTGTGCTCCTGCAGGGCATACTAAAAGCGAGAAATTCCCTCTCTTGCAAAAGCTCATCAGGTCCGTCAGGATATTTTTGGCAACAAGTAATATAAACTTAATCAATATCTGGATCTTTGGGCCTAAGAAAAACTGTCCTAAATTCTGGGGAAACACTTTCATCTTCCAAACTATTGCAAATTTATTTCCGTGTAAACTTATACTGTAATTCCTAATAATGAACTGTAGTATGAGTCATGAATTCGTGATTAATGAACTTATGACTCAGCAAAGTATGTGCTTTATTACCCAATACAGTAAGAGTCCATGATCAGCGAGTTTGTGATAACGAACTGGAAATAGGGAGTGACTTGGGCCAGTAGCAACCTTAACTCTAAAAAACAAGTTTTATTTTAACAATATTTGTATTAAAAAAGTCAGCTTTTTATGGTAATTAAAACAAGTTTTTACAACTGAAAGTAAGGAGCCAAATTCAAACAAAAAACGACAAAAATTACTACGTATATGTGGAAGTTGTGCCCTCATCAATACCTTGCTCTTCACGGTAAAGTTTGACTTTTTGTTTCAATTACTTAAGAATGACTCCTGAAATACAAAGGCCGTTTAATTAGAATAGCAAGCTTTTTTAAAAGTTTTAAAAAGACTTTAGCGTAAAGAGCGGGGTATTGAGGAGGAAGCAGGCCCCTTCATATACGTAGTAATTTCTGTTCGCTTTCAGTTTTAATGTTCCTCCTTATTTACAGTTGAAAGAAACTTGTTTTGCTTTTTTTAATTTAATTTCATCTTATTATTTCAATAATGCCAGGAAATTTTGCTCCACCTCCAGGGAAATTACCTTCCCCCATGACAAATTCCTCCATGGAAAGATCTTCCTATGTACCCTTCCAGCCGGAAAAATCGCCCTCTCCCAAAAAATGGCGTTAGCCTGTACTTCCCAATAACCAATACTACCCTATATGTAAACTATGGGCGAAGTTCATAACTTGCACACCTTCCCCGGGGACTGTGGGTGGTCAAGGCATCCTCAAAGATATAATTATTAAATCTGTCGACTATTTTGAACAAAATGGCTCGAGGATCATGGGAGAAGGGCTAGCTGCCCTCGAATACTTTTGGTCGCTTGGAAAGGGCAATAGAATTTTTGATTTTCCATCAAATGAGCCCTCTCTTGATCTTTTAGGATCATAGGCTCAATTTGATTACCCTTGGGAAAAACAAAAACAAAAAACAAACAAACAAACACGCATCCATAATCTTTGTTCTGGCAAAAAAGGTAAAATTCGACATTGTTTTTCATTTGAGCTTAAAACCTCTACAGTAAGGTTCTGTGATATACTGAGTCTGATAGTGTCATTTTCATTAAGATTAATTGATAGTTTTTGGGGTGTTAACCCTATTTTCAAAATTAGGTAATTCTTCTCAGGCTGGTTGTTTTTCATTGGTAACACTAAACTTCATAAATTTTATATACTTTGAATAAGCAACAATCTGAGGTAACCAATCGATTTGGAATAGTCAAAAAACTTTATATAGAGCCTCCTATCTTCAGGGGCTGTAATGCCGCGTGATGACACGTTCGTTCCTTAAGAGTCAGAGTCCGCGCAAAAAAAAAATGTTAATAGAGACATTTATTTTATACCTTTATATAACTAAGTTGATTCAAATGATGTTTGATAGTATTTTGTACAGTGGTGTATAATTTCGCATCAGTTATTTTAAAGGAGGGGCGGTGGATCATTGTTTAGGGAGGGGTCACCTGAAGTATTAAAAGGTGGATTATTATACCCAAATTTTCGAACCCATTGGGAAAGGTTTTCTTTTAACCTTTTCGCATGCTGACCAATGCTAAGTTATCTCTCCCCTGATTTTTTGCCTTCGGCCGGGAGTACAATGTGTGGCTGGGTTCAATTCATCCGACGCCTGGAAACCTTTAGATAAATATAAAAGAGGATTTGGAGGGGGAAGGGTAGAAATTGATCTCAAATCTCCCTTCATTTGAACTGATCCAACACGTGGCCGCCATGGGGTAATAGCTTTCCTCTTACTACAGAAAAACGCTGTCTTTCTAATATAAAATATTACACTCACAAACTTACAGGCACAAAAGGTGAAGATGTGGGGATAAACTTATGACTGCTGTCAGGGAATTCTTGCAAGAGGAGGAGGCTAAGTATTAAGATTAGTTTTTATCGACGTTGATATGTAAATATTAGGTTAGAATCCAAAATATATTTTCATGATTTTCAGTCTGGGTTCTGAGTTAAACATTCTACGGAGCATGCGTGTGTAACTCTTTCAATTTTCTCCACCCTGTCCTTGACTCTGGTTTGATTCCTGCTGCTATATTCCTAGATGTCTGCACAGCTTTTGATTCTTTACTTCATGGGATTCTGTTTTATAAGCTATCACACAATGCTGTAAGAGGACAGGTTCGTGCTAAGTTTGATTCTTATTTGTCAGGTAGAACTGTCCCCATAGATTCCCTTTCCTCCTTTTCGTCTGAAGTTAAGCTTAGCGCTCCTTAACGCTTTGTTCTTGGGCCGTTTCTGTTTTTGATTTATATAAATGACCTTATAGTTGTGGTTAGGAAATAGAAACCACTTGTCATATTATTTGGAATACTCTACCTGAGTCAGCTCAAGAATGGTACTCGTTCGGTACTTTCAAAAGAACCATAAGAATTTTTTTTTAATGTCGTAATGGTTTATTTTTATTGATTTTTTTTTCCAGGGACGATTGACTGTTACCTGTGTTAGAAATTTTTGTGCGAGGGATCTTTGACTTGTGCTCAGCATTTCTTGGGGCTTGATTTCAAATGTTTATTTGGAAATATCTTTAGATCATGGAATAGTCCGCTGTCTTTTTATGGTTTCAGTTTTTTTTTCGGAAGATTTTATTATTAACTTCCTTACAACTTCTTTTGTAAATAAACTAATTACACTGGGTATTTTTTATTTATCTATCTTCTTTTGCAACCGTCATAGATACAAACTATATGTTTGCTCCTGTGGGTGGGGGTGGAAACTATATGATTTATTCTCTTGAATTGGGCTCATAAATATGACGTCAATCATATGATTTTTCTTGTCAATCTAATGTCTTATGTAATTTTGCCTGCACGCTGGTGCTAGGAACGATTAAATAAAAAAAAACAAGTTTTTTTAACTGAAAGTAAGGAGCGACATTAAAACTTAAAACGAACAGAAATTACTTCGTATATGAAAGAGGCTGCTTCCTCATGACGCCCCGCTCTTTACGCTAAAGTTTGACTCTGTGTCTCAATTCTTCTTTTTAAAACAGTAAAAAACTTTAGCGTAAAGAGCGGGGCGTTGATGAGGAAGCAGCCTCTTTCATATACGAAGTAATTTCTGTTCGTTTTAAGTTTTAATGTCGCTCCTTACTTTCAGTTAAAAAAACTTGTTTTTTTTATTTAATTTCTGAACGTTTTTGAATCAATGCATGTATTGATTTTGGCTCTCCGCAGAGAAATAATTAAAACGAAATTTGCATTTTTTTTGGCTAAATGGCTTTCTCATAATTTGATCGAATGATTTTGAGAAAAAAAGAGCGGGGGAGGAAGCCTAGTTGCCCTCCGATTTTTTGGTCAATTAAAAAGGCAACTAGAACTTTTAATTTTTAATTTTTTGTCCCAATTCATTAAGAATGACCCCAGAATCAAAAAAGCCGTAGAATAAATAGTTGAAATTACTAAAAATACTTAACGTAAAGAGCGAGGTATTAGGAGGAGGTGAGCCCCTCAAATGGGTAATATTTCTGTTTGTTTTAAGTTTTAATGCTGTTCCTTACTTCCAGCTGAAAGAACTTTTTCATATTTATTGTTTCATTGTGTTTTTAAATAATGCTAGCAAATCCTGCGCTCCCTTCATGGAGATTTTCTTCCCCATGACAAATTACAAATTATCGATGGAAAGTTCCCCCAGTATATCCCCCTCTTCTCAACCCCTCCCCCAACCAAAAAAAACACTCCTGAAAACGCCTGTACACTTCCCAATAACCATTACTATATGTAAGCATTGGTCAAAGTTTGTAACTTGTTGCCCCTCCCATGGGGACTGTGGGGGGAGTAAGTCGTCCCGAAGACATAGTTATAAGGTTTTTCGACTACGCTGAATAAAATGGCTATCTCAGAATTTTGATCCGTTGACTTTGGTAAAATAATTAGCGTGGGAGGGGGCCTAGGTGCCCTCCAATTTTTTTGGTCACTTAAAAAGGGCACTAGAACTTTTCATTTCCGTTAGATGAGCCCTCTTGCAACATTCTAGGACAACTGGGTCGATACGATCACCCCTGGGAAAAAAAAACAAACAAAAAAACAAATAAACACGCATCCGTGATCTGCCTTCTGGCAAAAAATACAAAATTCCACATTTTTGTAGATAGGAGCTTGAAACTTCTACAGTAGGGTTCTCTAATACGCTGAATCTGATGGCGTGATTTTCGTTAGGATTCTATGACTTCTAGGGGGCGTTTCCCCCTATTTTCTAAAATAACGCAAATTTTCTCAGGCTCGTAACTTTTGATGGGTAAGACTAAACTTGATGAAACTTATATATTTAAAATCAGCATTAAAATGCGATTCTTTTGATGTAGGTATTGGTATCAAAATTCCATTTTTTAGAGTTTTGGTTACTATTAAGCCGGGTCGCTCCTTACTGAATTTACCATTATTACTGAAACAAATGACGTGTGTAGCCTATGCTCTGGAAATGTGCTCAAAAATACGATGGCGCTCATGGGATTTTTGTTTCTTCCAAAATTCAGGCTCTTAAACCTTTTTCTCAAACTCGTGACCTGTGTAGATCGTTTTTTAGGCCAGAAAGTCCTAGGATGCCAATTTGCCAAAAAAAAGAAAAAGAGCTGTTTTGGAGAAAAAATACACAAATAAATAAACACATATACACATATTGCTCATTGAAAGAGTTAAGATATTCAGGGACTGTTGAGGGGTTGTTAGGCTAAATCGAAATACGTTTTTTGTATGCAAGTTTTCAGCAAGACCTATCGTTAGCATCTCCGAAACGGCTTTAAGTAACAAGTTGAAATCACCAGGACATGAGGAGAGGATGCTGAACTAGATCAAAAATACACAATGTGGATACTATTATTGCCACTAAATGTGAATACTGATTACTAATGCTGCTGCTGCTATCATTACTACTGCTCCTATTGCTCCTACTATTACTTCTGCTGTCGTGCCTACTACTATTACTAATGAAAGGGGAGTATTAGTTAAACTTTCAGAAAATGGAGAGGATAGTGTTAGGGTATTAGTTAATCACACTATGCTCATGCAGGTTATCAGAGGGGTGGATTAGGAATATCCCCACAACAGTTTAAGTTATCAAGCTGAAGCTCCCAAAGCTGTCAAAACCTTAAGAGGTATCAAAATCTGATTTCTTTTTAACTTCTCAAGACCAAATACCGCTTACCTCGTACTTCGCTTCATCGCAAGCACAACAAGGCTCAACAATTTCTGGTTGTTCGTCATGGCTTTCTTGCTTTTCTTCACACAATTCCTTCGTCAATCCACCGTCATCAGCATACCAAACATCGCGGCTTTCAATTACCATAGCTCTATGAAAAAATGTAATTAGATTTTCCCTCAGCTAAGAAACTTAGAAAAGTATGTCCAATAACACTTCATACTACGGTTTAATGAAATTCCCAGTGTTATCAAGACTTAGGATAAAATCGAATGTGCTTTCCAACTGGAAATATTTCGTAATTGGATGAGAAATCGGTAGAATTCCTGTGCTCCTTTGTATTGCGTATCTAACAGAATAGCTAAAGTAGAAGTTTAATTTGATCAGTTAGTAAATTCTTGTGAAAAAGCTCAAAGCAGTTATTAAAAATTTCCCTTAAAAAGTGAGTATGTCTCTCATGCATTAGTGCTCCTGTCATGTTGAAATTCAATTTGAATTTTTACCCTTATTTACTTTTCAGAATTTGCATGCATTATGCTAACAAACAAACTAGCTGTGCTATTATTTTCAGCGAAATAGTCACTTTATTTTAATTATAAGCTTCCCGCTTGTCATTGTTCTAACCACTGCAATGTTTCTTTCTATGCACAGAAAAAGAAGCATGAACAAAGGTATATTCTCAATCCCAGGGGTAGCTGAAGAATATTAGAAAACTAGGTGGTGGCTAAAAGCCTGGGTTACGACCGGATTATCTTATTGCAAAAAAACAAAAAATTAAGCACTCCAGAATACTCGATGTTTTGCTAAATTCAATTGTTGTTCTGATTCTTGACAGGAGGAATGCTCAAAATTTTAAATTGGGTACTATATAATACGTAGTCTGTGTAATTGCTGCTGATGTGACTTCTGACACCATTAGTATTTATTTATCAAAAATTACATTTGGACACAACTAGAACTGAACTGAACACAACTAGATGAAGAACTATCAATATGCCATTGATTTCAAAAACTCATGTATCTAAAAAATTTGTATTTTTCATAATTAATAACTCCAACTGTATGATAAAAAGCCTATAGATGAATATGAGCATAAATTAAAATTGATGCAACCGTTTTCAAGAAGCAAAATTGACGCTGTAGTCCTTAAGGCTTCTGATAGGGTGGTATCACGACTTCTGTTTGTGACAATATTTGTTCGTTATAAGCTTGAATTGTTTATTCAGTTTAATTACTGTTGGTTTTAGGTTTCATTTGTTAACATTTAATCATTTTTAATAGCGGGTATTTTAAATTTGTTATTAATAAATTTCACATGGTTACTCATTCAAGTTCAATTCCTTTTAAGATTCATTTATTTATTCATAGTTATTTATGTTCGACTTAACTGTGGCTTGCTGTAACTTCGCATTTGCTCGTTTTGAGTTTGACAATGCGCTTTTTTTGGGAAAAGGTTTCTAGTTAATTCAGGAAACAAACCAACTGCAACAAAATGTTATAAATAGTTGCTTAGATTATAATAACAGGCACAAAAGGGACAATGGTATATGGATTAAGCCTAATTCACCGGACATTCCGTACTGCAGCATTTTTTTTTTTTTTTTTTTTGCAAGCTTAAAAAACATTCGAACAATTTATGCGTTTACAGGTGAGCATATCCATTTTGATTGAAGTAACGTCTTTATTTACTATTTTTAGGATCCCTTCCAAACCGTGTAAATTATGATTCAGTTATTACATAAGCTACATAAGCCTTATCATTCAATACTTCAAACCTTACATACTTCCTCGATGAGTCTTGTCGCTGTGTTTTTAGCAGAGTTAAAAATCAGAGCTGCAGACATTTTCAATTTGGTACACAAAATGAAGAGGTAAAATTTTGTTTTACATAATTAAATAAAAAAAAAGTTTTTCAACTGAAAGTAAGGAGCGACATTAAAACTTAAAACGAACAGAAATTACTTCGTATATGAAAGGGGCTGCTTCCTCATCAACGCCCCGCTCTTTACGCTAAAGTTTGACTCTTTTTCTCAACTCTTCTTTTTAAAACAGTAAAAAACTTTAGTGTAAAGAGCGGGGCGTTGATGAGGAAGCAGCCCCTTTCACATACGAAGTAATTTCTGTTCGTTTTAAGTTTTAACGTCGCTCCTTACTTTCAGTTGAAGAAACTTGTTTTTTTTTATATTTAATTTCTGAACGTTTTTGAATCAATTCATATTTTGATTTTGGCTCTCCGCAGAGGAATAATTAAAACGAAATTTGCATTTTTTTTTTTTGGCTAAATGGCTTTCTCATAATTTTGATCGAATGATTTTGAGAAAAAAAGAACGGGGGAGGAAGTCTAGTGCCCTCCAATTTTTTGGTTAATTAAAAGGCAACTAGAACTTTTAGTTTTTTACAAATTTTTTTTATTGGTAAAAGATACGTAACTTATAATTAGCTTACGTAAAGAATTTTTTATTCTCATGTTCTTATTACACATATGAGAGGGTTCGCCCCCTCGTCAGTACCTCTCTCTTTATACTAAGTTTTTAATTTTTTCCCAATTCATTAAGAATGACCCCTGAATCACAAAAGCCATAGAATAAATAGTTGAAATCACCAAAAATACTTTAGCGTAAAGAGCGAGGTATTAGTAGGAGGTGAGCCCATCATATGGGTAATAATTTTTGTTCTTTTTAAGTTTTAATGCTGCTCTTACTTCCAGCTGAAAAAAACCTTTTTCATATTTATTTTTTCATTGTTTTTTTTTAATAATGCTATAAATCCTGCGCTCCCTTCATGGAAATTTTCTTCCCCATGGCGAATTCCTCGATGAAAAGTTCCCCCAGTATATCCCCCTCTTCTCTACCCCTCCCCCAACCAAATAATCCTCCTGAAAACGCTGTGCACTTCCCAATAACCATTACTATATGTAAGCACTGGTCAAAGTTTGTAACTTGTAGCCCCTCCCACGGGGACTGTAGAGGAGTAAGTCGTCTCCAAAGACATAGTTATAAGGTTTTTCGATTACGCTCAATAAAATGGCTATCTCAGAATTTGATCCGTTGACTTTGGGAAAATAATTAGCGTGGGAGGGGGCCTAGGTGCCCTCCAATTTTTTTGGTCACTTGAAAAGGGCACTAGAACTTTCCATTTCCGTTAGAATGAGCCCCCTCGCAAACATTCTAGGACAACTGGGTCGATACGATCACCCCTGGGGGGGGGGGGGGAAACAAACAAACAAATCAACACGCATCCGTGATCTGCCTTCTGGCAAAAAATACAAAATTCCACATTTTTTTAGATAGGAGCTTGAAACTTCTACAGTAGGGTTCTCTGATACGCTGAATCTGATGGTGTAATTTTCGTTAAGATTCTGACTTTAGGGGTGTTTCCCCTATTTTCTAAAATAACGCAAATTTTCTCAGGCTCGTAACTTTGATGCGTAAGACTAAACTTGATGAATATATATATTTAAAATCAGCATTAATATGCGATTCTTTTGATGTAACTATTGGTATCAAAATTCCATTTTTTAGAGTTTTGGTTTCTATTGAGCCGGGTCGCTCCTTACTACAGTTCGTTACCACGAACTGTTTGATAATATGCCTTTAAATTTGTATGTTAGATCGCGCATCTGCCTTATAGCTGAGTTTTTTTTCCAATATCAAATTGGAATATCCAATATCAGTATTCAAGAATGATACGACAAGTAATCCCCCCCCCCCTCGCTGAAAAATGAGAAATGCGAATAAAAATATCCGTTTTCGCCGTTTTAGTGCAGTATAAAAACAATTAGGTACTACCTACAATATGATTCGGATCCCCCCATAAAAGGGATTCTGGCTATAACTACGGAAATAGTAAATTGCACATCACAGTGTCATTTCAATGTACATCAAATTATTTCTTGCTTGCATGAATGATATAATTCAGAATTAGCAAACATTTAATTATGCTTCACATATTACTTTTAAGTTGATGAAAGTAGTAAATCGCTGGAACTTCATTCTAATGCTCGCAGAAACACTTTCTGATTCTAAGTAATTTTCTCAATTTGACCTGAATGTATTTCTTTTTTATTAATTGCAAACAGAATAGTTTTTTGTTACCCATGATTTTCTTGGAAATGATTTCACTGTCTTTTGATTTTGAAACACAACATTTCCATGATTTTAACTTAAAAAAGTCCCATGTCGACGTGGGAAAATTTTCAGCAGTTGAAAGAGGCAAGGGAAATAGATCCCTTGTCGTTATTTTTGACATTACCTAATACTTAATTAAACAAGTTTATTTGGAAGCCCACGCAAATAAGAGGGAGTGTGTCGGAGATTTGAAATTAATGTAAACAAAGGTATTACAAAGAAACTTTGAGACGTGAATTTCTAAGTTTTTTATTGCTACATTTCTTCAATGCTTGGAAAATGAAAGGTCATTTAAATGTAAATCCTTTAGGCAATGAAGTTTTTTTTTCAAAATTTTAGATAGGAACTTCTATTCACGCTTACGCTCAACTTTTTTCACAATGCTTTGATTATTAAAGCAAATTTTCCCCATTACAAAACCAATCAGCAATAAGAGACCTATCCCCCCCTAACACCTGTATTGGTCACTTAGTCGAAATACATACCACAATGTAAAAGAGGTCAAGCGGCCATAGATCTAGACTCAAATTTGTTATTTCGGGGTGAAAAGACGAGGAGATGATATCTAAATGACGGAAAGGGTTCAACCTCTGTTCAAAACTATTTATTTTTTGAATTGTTTCACGTTCATGTAAACATAAGATCAAGGGTATAGTTGGTGTCATGGTACCAAGGCTGGACAGATCCTTATAGACATAACTAATTATTCATTTATTTAGGGCGGGGTTCGACCCCATCGACCCATCTGTTTAGATTCGATCCTGAGATCTGGGGGGGGGGGGCTCCTCAATGTTTATCTGAAGAAAATCTCACAAAAACTGAGAATCCGGTCTAGAAACACACTTTTTTAGGCTTTAGGTACCCTCCCTCGGTTAAAAGACCTAACACCCCTCTTCTTAACAGCTGATGCCCAAATATTTATTATTATAGATCCGTTAATTTCTCGGTTTTTAATAGGAGTTTGAAGCTCCTCTTTAGGATTTAACCCATGAAGTCTAGCATTTATTATTTCATAGTTTACTTTTCATCCAAATCATACTTATGTTCAGGGGTTTCCTATGGTTATAACGTGTTTCTTTTTTGGTCAAATTAAACTAACAAATTGAATATTTGGTATCAGAAAACAAAAGACTTTTTAAGTTGTATGTTGCTGTCAATTGTTTTCTTTCATGGTTTCGATCTGTACTGACAAGCCTCGTTCTATATTATATACATAAGGGAGCGTGGCAGGCTTGCATTAAAGTCTCAACATGCCGTAGATTATCAAACAGTTCGTGGTAACGAACTGTAGTAAGGAGCGATCCGGCTCAATAGTAACCAAAACTCTAAAAAATTGAATTTTGATATCAATAGCTACATCAAAAGAATCGCATTTTAATGCTGATTTTAAATATATAAGTTTCATCAAGTTTAGTCTTACCCATCAAAAGTTATGAGCCTGGGAAAATTTGCCTTATTCAGGAAAATAGGGGGAACACCCCCTAAAAGTCGTAGGATCTTAACGAAAATGACACCATCAGATTCAGCGTATCAAAGAACCCTAATGTAGAAGTTTCAAGCTCCTATCTACAAAAATGTGGAATTTTGCATTTTTTGCCAGAAGACAAATCACGGGTGCGTGTTTATTTGTTTGTTTTTTTTTTGTTTTTTTTTTTTCCCAGGGGTCATCGTATCGACCAAGTGGTCCTAGAATGTCGCAAGAGGGCTCATTCTAACGGAAATGAAAAGTTCTAGTGCCCTTTTTAAGTGACCAAAAAAATTGGAGGGCATCTAGGCCCCTCCCACGCTCATTTTTTTCCCAAAGTCAACGGATCAAAATTTTTAGATAGCCATTTTGTTCAGCATAGTCGAAAATCATAATAACTATGTATTTGGGGGTGACTTACTCCCCCACAGTTCCTGGGGGAGGGGGCTGCAAGTTACAAACTTCAACCAGTTTTTACATATAATAATGGTTATTGGGAAGTGTACAGACGTTTTCAGGGGATTTTTTTGGTTTTGGGGGTAGGGTTGAGGGAGGGGGCTATGTGGGAGGATCTTTCCTTGGAGAAATACGCCATGGGGGAAAAAATTCAATGAAAAGGGCGCAGGACGAATCTGGTCACGTTAGAAAAAAACGTCAAATTCAGAGTTTAATATACAATACTGGGTGTTCGGAGCCTCTCTATTATGGAGTATAATTTGAAAATAACATAACTATACGAGCGATAAAACATATATACCACAACCATAACTCACTAACGAAGAACTGCTAAGAGATAACACAACTATAAAGCGAAAACAGGTGAAAACTAACGGGAAAATAAACGAACTAAGAGGTGGAAGGGGCCCAGAGAAAAAATATAATCCTTTTTCAATTTTGAGCCTAACTTCCGCAAAGGAGTATTAATGTCAGAAGCCCCGAAATACCGAATTATTTTCTTTTCAAACAGTTCGTGGTAAAGAACTGTAGTAAGGGGCGACCGGCTCAATAGTAATCGGAACTCTAAAAAAACGGAATTTTGATGCTAAAAGATACATCAAAAGAATCGAATTTTCACGCTGATTCTAAATATATAAGTTCCAATTAATTTAGTCTTTGTCATCAATAGTTACGAGCCTGAGAAAATTTGCCCTATTTTGGAAAAAAGGGGGAAACATCCCCTAAAAGTCATAGAATCTTAACGAAAATCACACTATCGCATTCGGCATATCAGAGAACTCTATAGCGAAAATTTCAAGCTCCTATCTAAAAAAATGTGGAATTTCATATTTTTTGCCAGAAGACAAATCACGGGTGCGTGTTTATTTGTTTGTTTGTTGTTGTTTTTTCTTTTCCCCAGGGGTCATCGTATCGACCAGGTGGTCTTAGAGTGTTGCAAGAGGGCTCATTCTTACGGAATGAAAAGTTCTAGTGCCCTTTTTAAGTGAT